>NW_024538618.1:0-154688 GCF_016647635.1 Suillus subaureus
GGTGTGGGTAACAAGTGAGGGCAAGGGTATTGATTGCACAGGTAAGGAAAGTCAAGACAAGGTGTTCAGGTATAAGGTAACCCAATAGGAGCTAAAAGTGTGCACTAATGGTGACTGCTCCTAAGTAAAACCTAAGGGAAGGAAATACTGTAGAAGGGAAGTAAATACAAAGTAGTCACTCTAGGCACTTTATACTAGCTAAACCCTCTTGGAAATGGAAGGGACAGGACAGACAGGCAGTAGGAATATGTAAAGACATGTAATAAGGCTGCAACACTTGTTACAACACACGAGGCAAGGCAAAATACATACCAATGAGGTAGGATGGGCAATGGACTGATGCAGGACACCTGTAAGGTAGTCCGAAGGTGTGGGAAATCGACTGCAGGTATGCACGCAGTGTGGGAGTGAATGTGTGGGTCCGCAGAGCGTGGGAATACGCATCCAGAGCAGGTTGAGTGCAGGAAAAGTGGTCGATGGTTTTGTAGCTTTCCATCACCTATATCAAAAGATGGCCATTGCAAGCCTAGTGGGAATATGATTGTCACACCATGTTACTGAATTCAATAAAGGGACATGAGCTTGTCAGTATCTCTGTTGCATCCATGGATGTTGCAAAGGAGAAAATCAACTTGCTAAGTGAGGAATCTGATGATATGGACATCTGATCAGAATCAGAATCAGAATCATCACTATCATCTGAGTCTTTGAGTTCTTCCATGGCAGGTTTGATGAGTTCAAAGTAGCGAGCATATTGGAGATTGAACTGCTTAGCATGCAGTGCTTGCAAGATCTGTTGTTGGGCTGATGTGCAAGGCATGATGTTTATTATCATGATCACTTGTAATAGAACTGATACCTAAGATCATATTCTGGCAGAGCTTGAATACCTTTAGAAGTTTCTTTTTGTTGGATGTTTCTAACAGTTCATAAATTTAACTTTGAGACCCACTAATGCTCATCTGCAAGAAAAGAGAGATTGGGGCATGAAAGACAGAAATTTGTGAAATGAAAAAAATGAAAATGGAGAAAAGACAATGAAAGATGGGAGATGGGAGGAGATGGGAGACAGGAGGCAGGAGATGGGGGGAGAGAGAAGATGGGAGACATGAGGTGGGAGACAGGAGGCGGGAGGCGGGAGGCGGGAGGCGGGAGGCGGGAGGTGGGAGGCGGGAGGCGGGAGGCAGGAGGCGGGAGGCGGGAGAATTGATTTATATTCTCTACTTTTATTTTGTCCATGATTATGAGGACACAGCCAAAACCAGGAAGACAGGGGAAAGAAGAGGATAGATGGTCAAATAGTAAAATTAAATTGATTTATATTGTCTACTTTGTTGATGTGTGGTAGATTATACATGCTAGCAAAAAACTAGCTCAGTAGTGTATCAACACAATACTTAGGTACCTGGATGATATGAGAGCACTTGTGTTATACTATGAACAATTAGCCAAGGTGTTCAAGAGGATTGTTGTGCAGAGATGTCATATGGTATCAAATGTGACTCAAGATAGCATCCAAGATCAGTTGTTGAGTAGCCAACAGATTGTACTTGAAATGTGTGAAAGTGCTGCTCAAAAATGTATTATTATCATCATTATTGATTTATTTCAAGATCCATTATGCTGATGATTCAGTCAAGGTGCTGCATGTATCTCCCAAAGGAGCACAAAGTGCTCCTTTGCCTTACTGTACCAAAGGCACAGTAACTATGAATATTAGGATGAAGCCAAAAAGGAGCGCAAAGCACTCCTATTGCTTCCTGTGCTGAAGGCACAACAGGTGTTGGACTAGTGAAAATTAAAAGGGTAATGGGAGAACAGTAAATGGCAGAAAAATGTCACTAAGTCTAACATTCTCTAGGGGGGGTCCAATCTGGGCATTTCTGAACATGTCAAAAATGCGCAGAACAGGGGGGGTCCAATCTGGGCATTTCTCAACATGTCAAAAATGCGCAGAACAGGGGGGGTCGGATCTGGGCATTTCTGAGCATGTCAAAAATGCGCAGAACAGGGAGGGTCCAATTTGGGCATTTCTCAACATGTCAAAAATGCGCAGAACAGGGGAGGTTGGATCTGGGCATTTCTCAACATGTCAAAAATGCGCAGAACAGGGGAGGTCCAATCTGGGCATTTCTCAACATGTCAAAAATGCGCAGAACAGGGGAGGTCCAATCTGGGCATTTCTCAACATGTCAAAAATGCGCAGAACAGGGGGGGTCCAATCTGGGCAGTTCTGAACATGTCAAAATGAGAAATGCCTAGTTGGGACCTCTCCTGTTCTGCGCATTTTTGACATGTTGAAAAATGCCCAGATCCGACCTCCCCTGTTCTGCGCATTTTTGACACATTGAGAAATGCCCAGATCTGACCTCCCCTGTTCTGCGCATTTTTGACATGTTCAGAAATGCCCAGATCCGACCCCCCCCTGTTCTGGGCATTTTTGACATGTTGAGAAATGCCCAGATCTGACCTCCCCTGTTCTGCGCATTTTTGACATGTTCAGAAATGCCCAGATTGTGCTCTTTTGGCTAGCCATAACCTGGGTGTAACCAATACCAGGTTACAAATGTGCCCTTAGAATGGCTTGATTTTGGTTGATGTGAGGGGCAGGCTTAGGCGAAAATGTTGTTCAGACTTGGGTTCATTTTGGATGATTTCTGCTATTTTTTTGGTATTGTGTTGGTTGATTTTGCCTGAGTTATTGCTGTTGTATTGCTTGTCTTGCTGGGGTATTGTATTGTGGTGTATTGTAGCGTGTTGCTAAGCTATCTAACCGAGAAGCGAGACACCAAGAGAATACGTTTTTATACGAGACGACGAGAGAGCTAACGGGTGGGTGGGTGGGGACGGTCTAACATATGATTGCCCTGCTTATCCTTATCCTTATCCTTGACTATCGTATTGTTATCGTAAGTTATCGTATCGTAGTCTATCGCGTTTCTTATCCTTGTCTTGACTATGGTATCGTGTTTCTTATCCTTGACTTGCTTATCGTATCGTAGTCTTGACTATCGCGTTTCTTATCCTTGACTTGCTTATCGTATCGTAGTCTTGACCATCGTGATCCTTATCCTTGTCTTTTGCTTGTTTTCTTGATTTTTTGCTATCGTAGTCTTGACTATCGTATTCCTTATCCTTATCCTTATGGCCCGGGTCGAATCCTCGTTCAGACTTTGCTTGACTTTGCTTGATTTTTGCATTTTTATCGGAGTAGTTCCCACGGTTGAATTGCTTTCATAATGCCCAGATTCAACCTCCCCTGTTCTGGGCATTTTTGACATGTTGAGAAATGCCCAGATCTGACCCCCCCCTGTTCTGGGCATTTTTGACATGTTGAGAAATGCCCAGAATTGACCTCCCCTGTTCTGGGCATTTTTGACATGTTGAGAAATGCCCAGATCCAACCCCCCCCTGTTCTGGGCATTTTTGACACATTGAGAAATGCCCAGATCTGACCTCCCCTGTTCTGCGCATTTTTGACATGTTCAGAAATGCCCAGATCCAACCCCCCCCTGTTCTGGGCATTTTTGACATGTTGAGAAATGCCCAGATTGTGCTCTTTTGGCTAGCCATAACCTGGGTGTAACCAATACCAGGTTACAAATGTGCCCTTAGAATTGACCTCCCCTGTTCTGGGCATTTTTGACATGTTGAGAAATGCCCAGATCCGACCCCCCCCTGTTCTGGGCATTTTTGACACATTGAGAAATGCCCAGATCTGACCTCCCCTGTTCTGCGCATTTTTGACATGTTCAGAAATGCCCAGATCCAACCCCCCCCTGTTCTGGGCATTTTTGACATGTTGAGAAATGCCCAGATTGTGCTCTTTTGGCTAGCCATAACCTGGGTGTAACCAATACCAGGTTACAAATGTGCCCTTAGAATCGTAGTCTTGACCGTCGTGATCCTTATCCTTGTCTTTTGCTTGTTTTCTTGATTTTTTGCTATCGTAGTCTTGACTATCGTATTCCTTATCCTTATCCTTATGGCCCGGGTCGAATCCTCGTTCAGACTTTGCTTGATTTTGCTTGATTTTTGCATTTTTATCGGAGTAGTTCCCACGGTTGAGTTGCTTTGTTGAACCCTTCGATTTCGAGTATTTTGCTTATAATTCATTAGGATCTTATCCTATTGATGTCATTAGACTATGGATAGACTCCCCTTGACGAGGGCTACGACATTGGTTTTCATCAATTAGTTGATCAGGTATTAGCTTACATAATGTCTTTGTCTTGTCATGGAGTCAAGCCTCCGATGGAACTGTTCCAGTGGAGATCATTGTTGTCCACACCCTGGTACTCTGTGACCCTCCAGTGGAACGGTTCCAGTGGAGATCATTGTTGTCGATACCCTGGTACTCTGTGACCCTCCAGTGGAACGGTTCCAGTGGAGATCATTGTTGTCGATACCCTGGTACTCTGTGACCCTCCAGTGGAATGGTTCCAGTAGAGATCATTGTTGTCGATACCCTGGTACTCTGTGACCCTCCAGTGGAACAGTTCCAGTGGAGGATTATATTTGTGAAATGTCTTGAAACGACCCCTTCTTAACCACGACCCATATAGAAAAGTGCTATATAATGCCCAGATTCAACCTCCCCTGTTCTGGGCATTTTTGACATGTTGAGAAATGCCCAGATCTGACCCCCCCCTGTTCTGGGCATTTTTGACATGTTGAGAAATGCCCAGATCTGACCTCCCCTGTTCTGCGCATTTTTGACATGTTCAGAAATGCCCAGATTGTGCTCTTTTGGCTAGCCATAACCTGGGTGTAACCAATACCAGGTTACAAATGTGCCCTTAGAATATCTACAGGGTGTTGGTTTCACACAAATCCGACATTTGGAAATTTGCGTGATATGGGAGTTCAGAAGTGTGACATGTATATACCTACAGGGTGGTTTCACACAAATCTGACATTTGGAAATTTGCGTGATATGGGGGGTCAGGTATGCCATGTATATATTTGCAGGGTGTTGGTTTCATGCAAATCTGACATTTGGAAATTTGTGTGATATGAAGGGGTCATATTGACTTAATGTTGGTTTCACACAAATCCGACATTTGGAAATTTGCGTGATATCAGGGTCCTGGACACACCATAACCAAGGTGTAACCATAATGGACTTGCAGAAACATGCTTAGAATGTTATGAGAGCATGGCACCAGACACTACGTCCCTTTGTACCAATGCAGATCCCAAATTCCTGGACTCTGAATTTCCAGATCTAAGTTTCCATACCCGTCTTATTATACCTGCATTGAGACATCGTCAACATGTCGTTTCACTCACCTCTATCAACAACATCCGATACCCAATGAACGTGTATCGAGGAAATCGTCTCTGGAGACCTGATGGAGTAGAAGACGAACAATTGATCCTGGCTGAACATTATATTCAGATGTCGCGCGCGTTTCCAGAAGGCACCTTTCCCTTCGAGATTGAGTAACCCAGGACGACATTGTGCGGGCTGGGCTGGATGATGGGAATAAGCTATATGTTTGAGAGGAGTCAGAAATGGAAGTTGGAGACAGTACTCAAAATATGCGATATGGTTCGTTATCATGGACACTGGCGGCGTTCGCCACTGCAAAGTTGAAACTGAACCTTCAATGCGTGCTGTCACGGCGGGCACTGCTGGCAGTGTGTAGGTGCGAGTCCTGTAAAAATCGTGCTAGAACTCCTCGGGCAACACAGGTGCTGGGGCCTCAGGCTGACAGTGTCGAAAGATCTGTCGTGTGGAAATCTTGGTACTACACATCAATGTACCTCTGGGTAGGTACTTGGAGTTGTCCTCAATTAAGCATGTATGTGTGTAACGTCGACAGAAAATCCAATACAAGGGTGTGTGCGTATGCTAAAGAGATCGCGCAGATGCGTTGGGGTAAACAAGGGAAAATTGGAAAGACTCGATGCGCATGCGTATGTATTACTACATAAGATGATGCAGAATGAAGTGGGAAATGAAATGTGAACTGAAAACACAACCAGAAACAAAATCACCTAGAAAACGTAGATTTGACTCGATATCAAATGCCAAAGGGGGAAAAAGCAACCGTCCGCCAAATCCCAACACAGAGAAACTTAATCCAGGGGTACCAAAAAACTCGCCAATGCCCAGCCCACTTCTCCCCTAACTTTCGCATCTCTGCCTCCTCCCTCCGCATCAGCAAGCTCCCGAACTAGTAACAGACAATCCTCCCCGTCATCCACATATAACGGTAAATCCGGATGCGTGCTGGGGTGCCCGTACTCCCTGAGCACATCAAACGTATCTCCAGATCGCAGCTCGAAGAACGGTAAACCCCGATACGAAACTCCCGCGGGTGGAATACACATGTGTATCGCAGCGCATTGGTAGAGCGCGCGCAGCCCTTGCAAGTCAGTGGTACGTCGAGTGGGGGTATGTGGTGAGTGTGTTCGGGTTGGCGTAATTGGCATTTGGTATGCAGGCAGCGCACTATCTGTGGTATAATAACTTGGTGCCAGTGAGCTCGGAGCCCCGAGGCTCTTGACAGAACTGGATCGTGTCCTGTGGTGTGACGGCCGCAATGTATCTGTGATCTTACTCTTTAGGCTCGGCCGTCTCTGCGAGCCACGCCCCCGGCCTCTGTCGTTGTCTTCCTGCTCCTCGTCAAACATGGCGAATGACGACGGGCTTGGTGGGGGATCAAGTACAAAGGGTATATTGCTGAGTATCGGCCCAGGCAGACTCTTCATTCGTGTGGGCTTGAGGCGCGGTGGAGAGGCGCTATTGCGAGACTGTGATGGCGGCTGTAGGGCAGAAGGCATAGGTGGTACATCCTCGATTCCTCTCCCAGCACTCGTACCGAGACCGGGGTTATTCTTGTATGACTTGCCCAACTTCCCAGATTTACCAGAACGCAGTGACTCATCGGAGGGTTTGCGGAGAATAGGACCGGTGGGAATATTGTTCGTACTCCCACTGCGTCGTCGACCAGTCATATCGTAAGAGTTGGAGTGCGAGGGTGGCGTGCGCGATGATGGGTTAAACGAGGAAGACAACGATTGTGAACTGCAGTGGTCATAGGAGTTTTGAGGATTGCGAGGCTCGTAAAAACTTTGCGAATTACGAGGGTCGTAGGAATTCTGTGAGCTGCGAGAGTCATTCATTCGGTAGAGTGTGTCGTATGATCCAGAACCAGACGAATGACGCGCATCATACTCCTTCTCCCGCGCATACTTCGTTTCATCCCTCCTAGACCGACCCTCATATGACTCCTTGGACGCATATCGGGTATCGTACGACCCCTGGTGCTGATGCTGCTGCTGCCTTGGGCGCGTAGGTGATACCTGCGGATCGAGAGGGCCAAGTGCGGCAGCAAGGTTTGCTGATTTTGCACCTTGCGGTGGTGAAGTACGATGTTGCACGTGCTGCGGTATTTGGTACTGTGGAATCACAGGACGCAGCCGCTCCATCTTCTTGGGCGGATTGACAACCGCTAACGACCCAAGCACGCCCAACACATCGCCCCATCGTTCGCGCCAGACACGAACTGTCTCGCCTCCACCCGCTGGTCGGTCCGCGTGCTCCATACTGTTTCTTGTTACTCCCGCACCTCCATCTCCAAGGCCTTCTCCCTCTACCCGCAGCGCATCCCACAACTCTCCCCACCGCTCTCTTACAACTCCCCAAAATGCTTCCATCCCCCTGGCTAAGTCTGACACCACCCCATCAATCCCACGTTCCAGCAGCTTTACATACACAGGCAACTCCAGCGCAAGCTGCCCTCGCAATGCAACGTAACTCTGGCTTGCCTGTAGTAGCGCCTCTGACGGGCGTTGCTTGCGCGTGATTGGGAGGTGCAGAAGGTGCATATGCAGCGGGTGGAGAGTGTGCAGTGCACTGAGAAGCTTGAGTGGCGCAACCGATGTGCCTTTGAGGGATTGGAGAGAGGGGAGGATGTGTGCGTGGAGCTCGTGCTCGAGATCTTGTACGAGATCGACTAGTCCGGTACAGAGCGAGAGGAACGCATCGAAAGCCTCACTTTGGCCGGTCCCTAAGGCATCTGGTGAAGAAGGGGGAGAGGGATTCGAACTAGAATTGTTCAGGGACAGTTCAGGGCTGACGGTGACGCCAATGACGCCTGCAAATGCCCATCCCCACTTGACGAGCGCCCCGAACAACGTATGGAGAGTCCGAGCGTAGCCAAATGCATCCCGAGCGAGGTGGGAGAGAGTAGTGATGTGCGACTTGAGCCTACTTTCGAGGGCTACAAGAAGGGCAGCTTCAGCGTTTTCAGGGTCGGGTTCTATTTCTAAAACGTGGATGGAGCCTTTTTGTTTCGAGGATGACTTGGCGGACGAGGCAAGGGACTTTGGTGTGCGCAGAGAACGCATGCGGGAGACGGAGGCGTTCACAACGCCCACCTTGGGGATGCCGATAGATCCCATACCACCTGCTCCAGGGCCGTCTTTGGCGTGTCCAGACCCGAGGACTTCTCTGACGACTTCTACCCGCCTTCGTCCCTCATTCACAGCGCGAGCTACTTCTTCCACCTTCTGCTTCGCCTCCCTCAGTTTATCGAGCCCTTCGGTTCCTTCCCTCAGTTTCCCAAAGGCCTCGCCTATGCTCTCTGAAGTTACAACAACGAGCGGCTCGGGAGTAGCACTGATCACAGCGCCCAGCAACAACCCGTACTTTAGCAATCTTTGAACCGGCTTGATTAACAAACTCGGTAGGTCCCAAGCATGCGTGTGCGCTTCAACAAGTTCTTTGCTTTCCTTGAGCCACCGCGAGAATTGAGGCGTGAGCTGCGGTGGTGTGCTGAGGGCGTCGATGTGTGCGAGTGCGCGAGGGTGCGCGGTGATATAAGTCGTGTATGGGGGCGCAAAGAGGGGTACCTGGTTAAGCATCACTGTGAAGTTGCACCCAATATCGAGAGGGACTAAACTCACCACCTCCAGGAAAACTTCGCCCACGCCTTTGCCTCCTTCTTCAATCGCTGTCTCAAGCTTTGACACAAGCATGTCAGAAAGAACAGCTAATTCGGAAATGTTGCGGAAAATGATTCGTATGTCGGCGACAGACAGTGGGGGCTCGCCCACCGGGCGTAAGACTTGTGTTGGAACCTTGGATTCAGTCAGAGGAACTACTAAATCAGCGATTAGTAAGTTGAGCAACCACAGAGAGTCATGGAAGGACCTATTTGCGTGAATGTAGGTACATTCAATTGGATAGAAGGCACGTTGAATTGTATCGTCGGTGGGCAAAGGCCCGAGACGGACATGTCGGACGTGGAGATAGTACTGACGGTGCGTGAAGACAAGGACGAGCATGTACCTGAGCTCGACTTGGTAGATTCGGAACTTGAGCTAGACCCAGGGTTTGAAACTTCTGAACCCGAGACTGGGCGTGTACATGAGAAACCGAATGGTGGAGGGTGACCTGGGGTAGATTAGAATAATTTTCAAAGGGATTAAAGAGAAGGAAGACTCACCAGACGCCAACCTCATATATACATCCCTGATGAGTGCTAAATCGCTTGCATAGGCACGTTCAGAGGTCAGAAGTTCGAGTAGAGCATGTTGGCGTTTTGTGATGGCGGGTGCGGGCGTAGGGGGTGCTGTGGTCAGATCGTCCTCTGAGCGTCGTTGACTTGACATCGCACTCCGATCCTCTGACAGCTCAAGACGGTTATCAGTTCGTGGTCTTGATTTCGTGGGTAGGGAGAGGGGTAGAGTAGAAGGAGGGAGAGGGAGTTCCTTGTCTTTAGGGAAACGAGTAGATTGTATAATAGTATGAACCGATTCCATGGTAGGAGTATGGCCGGCGTTAGCTGTATCAGCACCGACGGAATCGGTATAAGCAGCGACGGGTCCGGTATAGTTGGTGTATAGGGCAGTAGGGAGGGTATCACCGACGAGGTGCTCTGTTTCCCTTTCTCTGTCGAATTCGTCCTCGAATTCGTCAACGACTCCAATAACGGAGTGGAGATCGGGCGTAGAGCCGAGAGCCTCTAGAAGTTGTGATAGAGATGAAAAGCTATGAGTCCGGAAGACGGGAACCATCTCTGGCTCTGGCGCTAATTGGAGCATTGGCAACATCTTTGGCAGCTGTTGGCGCGTGGCAGGAGGCGCTGTGATAGGATGTGATGATCCAAGGGTTAATCCAATCGTTGGTTTTAGCTGTGATTGCTGTAGATCTGGAGCTTCTTGCTCTCTTGATCGTCGTTTAACTTCTTCCACAATCATAGAATTACGACCAGGTCGAAGTACTGATCTTGGTGGCAGCACAGGTAGCGCAGTACTAGACACCTCCAGACGGTTTGGTTGTGGTTGGCCTTGAGTTGATGTTTGATGTAGCTGCTGGTTATTAATGGAATCGTGCCCGTTGCGTCCACCAGCCTCGAGGCTCCCAAAATCTAATTGCTCCGCCTCTGAACTTGCAATATCCGTCATTCTAATTTAGTTGCCAGCTGGCCTTGAGGCAGTTGTAGATCCGTTCAACGCTAGCTTATAACTTCGCCACGCTAAGTATAGGGCCTGGGCTGGCTGAGTTGGCTGGTACTCTCGTGTTCGCAGCCTGTCCACTGCACTTATGCTGTATCAACGTTAGCATCGACCTTCATGCTGACCATTGAAGGCGCTCGGGCGCTCGACTTGCCTATCTCAGCCTGCCTTCTTCGTGTGCCCTTCGTGTGGTTCCCTTGCCGATGCATATCACTATCTTCCAAAGTGCCGGAACGTGGTAAAAGAGAAACGAGATACAGTCAGTAATCTCGACTTCCCCACCGCTCCCTTTACTCCACTGCCAGCTCACCATTTGAAACTAGGCTTCGCTATGAGCCAAATTTGCTGGACTCCGCGAGTTGTAATCGGCGAACACCCAACAAAATCCGCTCAACAGCGCGTCACAATTCGTTCATCAAGTTTCAAACTCCGGCCATGCATGCGGCAGGCCTATCATAGGCAGGCCGTTCTACGCCGTTTGACACCGCCTGCGCACTATGTGCAGGGACGTTCGCACACGAGATACCATGCACAAGATAAGTATTGGCCTGCCTGCTCCTTGTCTGCTTTTTCCAAGGTCGCCGTGGTAATGTGTCCAAGTTTTCCCAAACCCATACTGGCATCAATCGCACACGCAATTGCCGTGGGCTATACCTCGTTGCTCTGGGGGTTGTTCGTGGTTGCGCCCGGACTGCATCCATTCATGATTACATTCTCTGTGATGTTATTGAAATACGTAGACATAAATCTTTGAATAAATGTGCCGTACCCTCGAGCAAGGGTACGGGCTTCCAACTTGCTGCTCTCTGAACCACTCCCCTGTTCTACCCGAAAGCTAACCGTTGTTGGTGATGAGGGTATGAAGCCTAGCGAACGTCAATCCAGGAACGAACTACATAAGCGTGTAGCCTCATGACCAAGCCATGATATGAAAGTTCACATCACAGTTAGCACAGGGGCATTTGTATCCAGCTATACTTTCTTGAGATCACCACTTATGTGAGTAATGAGGAAGATATGCTTAGGATGAATGTCATACATTGCCATCTCAGATCCCCTGAAACATCACCGGTGGAACCTCTTTGTTGTGCTACCGCGTAAGAAGGAAGCTCCAGTTCGCATCGTTGGGATGTGATTCCGAGTGCGCGGTCGCTCCTCAATCCTGCATTCGAGAGTCTTGAATGCTGTTGCAAACAGGAGGTAGGGGTCGTAGCGGACCCATCTTTAGAAGTATCTCGTTTACTTCAATTTAACAAGTAATTTCTTGTGCCACTGCGTGATGAAGCAGTTCGCATCGTTTGGCTATGAGGATGCAAGTCATCGCTCACCTATATCCACAGGCATCCCGTTTACTCCGAGCTGACGAGCCGGTTTCTTGTTGTAAAATTGCATCAGCCATAGCATAGAAATAAATATTTGTCGCATCAGCAAGGCCTGTTCTAAGTTGTATACGGAAACTGGACGCAAGGCATTAGACAGGTTTCCGGTGGAGGTGTGACTGTTTTATCTCTAGCCCAGTAGCATACTACAAGAGTATGAAGACTCACATGATCCACGCTACTGGTAAGATGTTCGTCGAGCTTGACATTCTTGAGTACACATACTGGGCAATCCAGGGTCAAGCGCCCAATATACGACGAGATAGCTCTGGCCTGCACTTGATTGATCTATTATGTTGAAGCTGTGGTTAGAAAAACCTGCACATTGAAATGCGTGAGCACGAGGAGCCCATGCGTCAGCGGCGTGTTCTCCCTGAGTAAGAATTCCTATCTTGAACTCAAACCCCTTAGTCCTGCCTAGAGTACCACGCTCCTAGTGGAAAATGTCAAGCGTGAGTGAAAGAAGTTTGTTCTCTATGAATCCACGACCGCCTTGGCGAATATTATACAGGAAAGGCTCAGTGTTTCGCCCTTCGATCCGGGGTATTCCGTCCACGCTCTAGGCTAAAATACAAGAATCCGCAGAAGTAAAAGACGTTTCAAGTTGTTGTCTAAAAGATCCGGCACCCCTGGGCGATTGCGCAGAAGACGCTGTCGCCAAATGTTCTGCCTTCTGATTCGATGATTACTAGAGCCTAGGACAGTCGAATACAAGGCTGGATACCATAGGCAAAGTGACTTGATGACAAGTTTGACGCTATAAAGGCCGTATTACTTATCGGAACGGCTGCGGGTCCACGTCCATAGGAGACAGCGCAATTTATTACAATGCGGATCTACGCCAGCCCACGGAACCAGTTGTCGGATACTGTTGTTTTTTTTTTTGAAAAAAAAATCATATCCATTGGTGGAAGACCCCCTTATCATCAGGAGGAGCATCTAGCAGCTAGTGAGTCGAGTGTTTTGAGTCGGGAAATTCGGCCAGGAATCTTCAGATTGCAAAATCTCAAAGGAAAAGTCGTTCTCACCTAAAAGAAGGATGGAAAGTTCAAATCAACGGTAAAAGACGTGAGGCTAGCTAGGCACCATGTGTTTGTGGTCATCCGCGGAATTTTGTGTGATGCGCAGGCGTGGAATATTTTTTTATTGACGCAAGTAGTATAAAATTGAGCTTTACCTGAAGCTTATCTGGAAGGAAAAGGGTTTCGGGGTTCTACAAACGCCTGATAATTAAATCGTCAATCCCGATGTAAACCCTGATGTTTTTTACACGGCCAGAGCGTCGCGTTTCAGGTGTATCATGTGTGCCACTGGTCGGCTCCCAGGGTATTGAGCGTTAGAACGATGCAAGGATTTTTATGACCATTCCAATTACCACATGAGAAGCGCGGTATCCCCTAACCAGGCCCATCAAAGCTTACCTGGCAGACCGCTGTACCTAAAACGGTTTCCCTTCCCATAATAATCCCTTATATGCCACACCAGATGTCGCATCATGCGAAGTTCAGAACCACACACGGATATACAACGTTTCACGGCGAGGCAACCACATGTGATGCTGTGCTGCCTTCTCGCGCTAACCTTCTAACCGACTTGATTAGCGGAATAATCCGGTCATGGTTTCAGGTGCGCAATTTTCGAGAAAAATAAAATGGGTACCTTTAAGAATCGAGGCCAGGGGGACAGGGAGGTGATTGTGCACTTGCTCACGTAGATCATGGATCTGCATCAATAGTCAATGGTTCAAGTCTCCAGCCAATCCTCAGTGGTGCGAAGCGTCAACTGTGGCAATAACAGAAAGCGATCTAGAACTGGATTACAACAAAAACAACGGTCAGTCGGTGCTTCAAATGTCCAAAACAATGCTACGTAAGAAATCTACCAGCTGACCGCAATGAGATCAAATACATATACCCCACGACGTCTTTATGGGCGCCTTTGAAGTGGGCAGATGCTCGGGATCATAATGTTAGATTTCAAACCTAGTCGCTTCGGAGCTATTTGTTGACAATGCCGAGACAAAAGGGGAATACCGACGGGAGCGGCACCTGACGTAGAAGGACAAAGCGCCGCTGAAACAGCAACAGCATCCCATGCCAGTACCCTGGATATGTGTGACCCTGTGGTTCTGTTGGCGCCACATGAAACATCATATCTTTCGAATCACCGGTAGAGAAGGACGATTGAAACTTCACTAGTGGGACGATGGACTGGATTTTTCCAGGTAAATTATAGTCCAGATGTGTTTGGTGGATACTATTGGTAGCCATGAATTATAACTGAGAGCGCGACGATGGTACCTGGACCAGTCAATCTCAACTTGAATGTTGCACAGGTGTACAGTGTGGGTATCTGGAGGTATCCATCCTTGTTAGAGGCCAAGTGATAAGACCACATGTGAACCTAGACGCTGTCTGTCGCGGTGATAGGGCCGAGGCTCTCGCTTTGGAATGCATAACTTTAAAATCAGCCTTCCAGGTTCCTACTAGCAAGGGTAAATACTTTATGGTACCGTTTCATTGCAAAAAAGTCTAACAAGAAAGAACGCCCAAGATGTTAGTGTTTTCGGTCTCTCTGTTCTAGTTGATACAGACTACTTACACTTCAAGTTCGTAGTACAAAGTACAAAATTGATCGTCACGGTGACTCACCGGCCGGTGGGATCTGAGTCGGAGATTGAAATCAACGGAAGGACTTCATTGTCAGATACTTATCCTCATAATATAATAAGTACAACACTAACTAGCTCATTGGAATAAGTATTCGCTGCCGGCACGCTGCGTTTGATTTGTTGATCCGAGTCAACCTAGTAATTACATATGCATACTAATTATTGGTTGTACATTGCAGATATTATTCATGCTTTTGCAAGTATTTCAACAAGCCAGCCAGGAATCAGGTAGCCTGACAAAGATAATTTCAATCGACCATTCCTTGCGCGCTGGTCAGGATTGTCAGCCACATTATCAAACATTTTGTGCATGAATATGCAGCATATCTTCATAACATGTAATCCCTCTCATAGTTTACAAGATGGCGCCGGCTTTTGAAATTTCCCCCTTTAATCCTCGAATACATCAGTTTCTTTTTTTTTATAATCCGATTTATGATAGAACCATATGTAGGACGGCACTTTCTAATCTATGGAACCCCCGGTATCCCTTCTTATATCTGAGATCGCGAAAGCCCTGATGTGAGGCTTACACCATCAATCCGCTATTCCCGCCGGCCGTTTTAGACGCGCGTTTCAACAAAGATGAGATGTTTCAATTTCTGCTATGAGGATGGTCAGCTTGCGGTGGATGCGTTTCTCGTCCGCTTTCGCGGAATGTTTACAGGAATCTAGGGGAGAGTATGATGACGGGGATAAATGAGTTAGTGTGTTGGCGTGTTTATTCCTCCATTCTCCTTGTCTCTTTATATCAAACATCGAGATTCCGTGTAGACGAGATATTGGGTGCGAGTTTATGTCGTTGTGGTATGGTATTGATTAGTTGTGGTCTTGAGTTTTCGATGTTCTTGATGTACAGGGTATTATATTTCGTGAGTAGAGTAGCGTGCTTTCCTGTAGCTGTGATTCAGTTCTTTCGTTTCTTGGATAGCGGGACCTCACCGAATGTGGTCTTTAGGCGATGCGTGGAGTTAACATATCTTGCTAAACGTGGGATTGCTTCGGAGTCGGTTAGGAGGTGGGGGATAGACGAGGCATCTCGTCCTAGTGCGCACTGGAGGGTGTCTTTCTCTCGCATCATGGGAGTATCAGTTTCTTTATTGGCGGTTCGCTTTGATACTGGCCGTTCCAGTATTTCGCCTTGCAGAAATGCAGATACTAGGGCTCGTGCAGTGGAATGCCGCATACTTGACATTTGCCTAGAAATGCAGCGCCAATACGCAGCCCTGCTCGTCTGAGTGTCAAGCATACCAACAAATGTTTTGTTGAGCTCAGTCGCCGAACCCCTGGAGTCGTAGAACGTGGCTTGCAGATAACTGGTCTGCATCAAGAAATACAACCTTGCAGCTGGCAGAAAAGAGGTATCAAAATTGCCGCGCCATATGCAGTGGACTGACCTTCCTGAACGTAGACACCAGCAATATCCATGACACATTTCGGGCTCCAGATTTCCCATCATATAATTGTCGAGATGTGGAGCTTGACCCATGTGAGTATCAGCAGTGAACTAGGGACCATGCAGAGGCGTATGAAGACGGTTCGCCTCGTCAGTTGACATAAACTTGAAGTTGGATATTCTGGCTGGGTGTTCTGGAGACTTCCACTCAAGTCAGTTATGAGGAGTATACACTTCGCATGAACATACTCACGGCGGTTATCTTGTTTGCGACATACCTCCAGTGCTGGAACCACTTGCTGTGCCACTGGGTGACAATAGTATTTCTGATGTGGATGTCGCAACAGTGAGGTGGTAGCCGTGGTGCACTGGGGGCTGATAAGTATCTCCACAGCCGTCCCAGTCACTCCGAACCGACAGGCAGTTTTCTCGTCACAATCTCACACCATCTAGAGGTGGCATGGGTAGACGTATCTGTCGTAGGCGAAGTTCACTGTAAGCTGCGTCGGGACAATGGCTCAACTTAGTGGTCCAGCAGAAGACGTTCGAGTTTCTAGTCGAAGTTGAATGGGGTATCTTGGCGGCCTATTTGAGTATCAGGAATCGCCATCGCCCATTTCAGCAAAAAGAGAGGCATTAGTGTCCCATCCGATGGGAGATAAGATCATTTGGGGCAATGATGGGTAAGGGAACAGGTGGACTAGTGAGACGGAGATATTTTGAGGGTGTTTGACGTTGTCAATTTCAACACTTGTCGGGACGACCACGAGCCCACGTTTACTGAGAAACTGCACAGTTCAAAAAATAGTTCGGCACCAGACCGTCAGGTTAGTTGTTGGAGACCGACAATAAGCAGGGGGGGCACTTAGAGCAGAGTGTTTGGAACCGTGTAAATTGTCTAGGAAATCCCAAGACTCCAGTCAACTGGCGACCGCATCTGGAAATCGTTGTCTCAAACTCTCACCTAGATTGAAGGTCTAATGATTCAACTGAGCAATGGAACAAAAGGCTGAAAACCCTACCGGCGTATGCTTGTTCCCTCCGCGGATTGATACGTGGTGAAGTCTTATTGACGAAAATGGTACAAAAACAAATAATACCGGCAACTAATTAGCCAGGCGGGGGGATTCAGAGTTCCGGCGTTTTGCTAACGCCTGATTATTGTGTGGCTCTCAGCCGTATAACCCTGAATTTCGCATCAC
This sequence comes from Suillus subaureus, assembly GCF_016647635.1. Lineage (NCBI taxonomy): Eukaryota > Fungi > Basidiomycota > Agaricomycetes > Boletales > Suillaceae > Suillus > Suillus subaureus. The sequence goes on from NW_024538618.1 coordinate 17,122, forward strand.
GCGGCAGGAGCGTTTTCATTTTTCAACAAGAATATTCTTCCAGCGTCCGTATTAGGCTCCCAGACTGAAAGTCAGCACGACGCAATACAGAAATATGATTTTGAAATTACCAGAGAGAAGCAACTGTTCTCCGGGCCAGAAATGATCGGCCACAAAGCATGCCCCAATCGTTGTGACACCCATAAAACCAGATTGGCAGATCAGTGTGACATGCCATCTCGCCTTCACTTGCATCAGAAACGCGTATACAAACGGATATATATAACATGTCACGGCAAGGTAACGGCATGCCACTGATGCGGCCTGCTATGATGTTGCCACCAGTGTCTTCTTGAGCATTTGCTGGCTTCCGATTGGTCACATTGAATTTGCGAGTGGAAAATGCAAAGAGCACCTTCGAAAACCGAAACCGGGACGACGAGGAGATCGGAGTCGCCCTGCTCAATCTGGATCATGGCACGAAACTAAAAATGCATAATTAATGGTTAGTCTTCAGCCAATCCCCAGCAATACAAAACGTCCGCGTCAATTTTGGCAACAACAAACGCAATTCGATAAGCGATTGGAGACTACTTAGAATACGATAAAAATAACAACCCGTCAGTCCTCATATAATGTCAAAAACAATGATATGCGAGTAACGTCAAGAAAGCCGGCAGCCGACTATATTCAAAATACCTTGGCACGCTCCACGGCGCCTCCATGAAACACTTGACTGCGCAGAAGCGAATGTCAGGCTTCCTTTGGTGCCATTTTACAGTCAACGGCTAGTCGAAAGTGACGTGGTGACGGGAGTGACGACACCTGTAGAAGGACAAAGTGCCGTGGGCATAGCTGAACTAACAGCATCCCATGCATTTGGGTAGGTGCAACCTTGTACTTGCGTTGGTGCCAGACCGGTATCTCCCGAATCAAACCAGCCGTTCCCGGCGCTGACTGATGGAGAAGGACTTGGAGAGAAGGTGGGAGGCGGAAGAGTTGGAACTGCACTGGTGGACGTGTAGGTAGGGAGGAGGGACTGGATTGCTCCAACTGTAAGACCGTTGATAGGCGTTGGTGGATACTGGCCATAAGATGTGACCGAGGACGCGACGATGGTCCCAGCTCCAGGACCTCCTGTCTGATAGGCCTCATAAACACCGTCAAATTGTGGACCAGTCACTCCCAACGCCGCGCAGGTGCCTACGGCAGTGCGGGGATCGGTAGGGATCCATCCATTCTGGAGACCCAACTGATAAGACCACAGGGGAGACTGGACACTATTAGTCGTGGATGAGTTTCCGATCTGCAAGAGTCACGAGTTTGAGTGAGGATCGCGTTGACTAGCATGAATTCAAACCAACCTTCCAGGTCCAGAAAAACCAGTCCTGCAAAGCGTCCATACTAGCCAGCGTGAATTCATAAAGACCTGCCTTCATGGTGTCGTTCCATTGCGAAGAGTCTAAGAAGAGAGAGCACGACGTTCCATAGCTAGCAGTATTCCCAACGCCTGTGAGGTACAGTCCACAATCATTGTAACCACCGCTGAATTCGCCCGCGATGGTTATACCGAATGCGGTCTGACTATGGTAAAGTGAGAACGCTGTCACTCAGTGGGAAACATGCGTACCTGGTATTAATGCCAGGGCCCCATGCACTACACGCCTGTTGCGGCCAAATGCCTCCAGCGCTTAATCCAGTACCAGTCGCAATGGGCGACCAATCAGACTGACTATCGAACGCGAAGTAGGGGTGGGTGTCAAGTATGATTCGATCAGAACCTTGCAAAAAATTTGCCCAGGCTGCCGTCCCTAAAAATCCATCATGAATAGCGATGTAGGGCCCGTGCCCTTCTCCATAACCGGTGATATTGCGGATCATATCATGCGCAAGGAGATAACTTAAACGACAAGTTGGTTATTAGGACACACTAGCATATTAAGACGTACAACGATGTGATCTGGTCTGTTCCAATGGTCGAGACCAGGGCCTCATTGACGATGCTGAACACAGGGACGACATCAACCCATTCGGGCTGGGATATGAACTCGGTAATGATCCTAATATAATCGAGCGCACGCTGGGCATTGGCAAGTCCCATGACTCCATTCAAAAAGTTGATAGAGCCAGATTTGCCGGAGTGGTTGTATCCTGCATGCCGGTCTTGAGTTTCCATAACATGAGTAATGATGCACACCCTGCCACGTACCGTTCTGAGATCCGGGGATGGTATGCAGATCGAGATTTACTCTAATCCCATATTTTCGTGCCCATTGAAGGACGCGCAGGATGTAGCTAAGCGTCACCGCAATCAGAAGATGAAAAACGTTCATACAATGATTCAGCAGTACTCACGGCCAACAGACTTTCTCGAGGAAGGGTTCAAAGTCCCATTTCTCAATCGCCCAGAAAGGAATAGGCAAACGGATCCAATTCAGTCCAGCTCCAGCGATTTCGGCAATATCCTGCTCGGTCTACAAGCGTTATTCGGGCTCGAAGTTAGTAAGTGGAATGTACTTACAATAAAGGTACTGTAATGGGTCTCTATCTGTTGGAGTCCGCCGCTGGCTGTATCCGCCGCCATGAGCGTGCTCAGGGTCCACTCGTCAACTGCATCCGGATACTGCTGGTAAAGGGCGGGTGTAATGAAGGGTTCTAGAACAAAAAGTCCACCAATATTGACGCTGCACATGATCCGCGCTCCACATATGAATGTGTCTTAGATACGCGACTAAATGAAACTGACCCGTAAATCTTGTCTACTCCCCAAGTCCAGCTAGAATTAAGTGGAGGGGTCCATGAGTTAGGATAAGCGTCATTGTTGAAAGGGTCGTTTGGGTTGTCCATCCCTGTAAATAACCAGTAAGATCGAAACGTTGGCCAAGAGGTAATAGAAGATGACAACGCCGGGCAGCCCACTGGCATTTACGTTAGCAGAATATGGACCCTTCAAGCGCACAAGACATAATTCTCATTTGTGTAACATCCGTAGATGGCACTGAGAAAATACCGCAGTTCATCGCCAACGACTCAACCGCAACCATAGCTGCGAGTCATAAATGGATGATAGAGCTTACAGATGCCTCCAAAGGGATTCAAGTAAGTGAATGTCGTGCCATCAGCCATTGTGATAAGGGAGCCGTTTCCTCCGGTCGTAGTTGTTCCAGGTGGACCAGGAGATGTGGGATTGCCGCTACCTGACCCACTTGCAGAAGCTCCATTGGTACTGTAATCGTGGGGTTTGATAACAACAAAGTATACTGGGAGAACGACAGCGAGGACAACAACAATAACGACGGTAAAAGCGACGAGCCAAAATAGAGGCCGCCTAAGGATGGATCGTTTTCTCAACCCAAGTTCTGCTCTTGAATCTTGGCCGTAAGCTATGGCATCGCGTTTTTCGTTATCTTGCACCAATGGAGAGGTATTATCTGGTGATTCAGCGTACGAATCACGCGCGCTGGCAGCAGTTTCTGGGGTGGATGACAGATAAGATGCTCTGGGAGGTTCGAGGGATTGACTGAGGTTCAAAGGAGTGTTGGGCGCTGTCACAAATGGATCTGCAAGACTGTCGGGCCTCGAAGACGACATCGTGGGCAGGCAGCAGCAGAGTTCGAGAAAGAGGCGCCAAGGACTTCAAGCGATGTCCCACGCAGGGGTGCGCCATCATGAGATCTTCGGTGCTCGTGTGATGGAACCCACGTTGGAAATTTTTATAGACATGACTAGACGTGACGGCGCTGATGATCTGATCCGTTTCCGGTGTGGCGACTTTTGGTCACCACTGCAAGCGATGCACTTTCCTATTTATGCAAATTTCAGTCAAGTTCGTCGATATGAAGAACTTATCGGTACTGATACTGTGGTGACAATGAGAGTTTTTTTATCTTCGACAAGTCATTATCTCACCTTTTCCAAATTCCCACTGCCTGCCATGTCTTGGTTCTTGTCACGTGTTCCGAGAATCCGAGATGCCCGATGCAACGAGAGGGCAACGAAGTTAATACGCACCTGGAAGGGCCTCACAAAGCATGCTGCGGTAGCTTGAGGGAAAGGTTCGATCATGCCACTACAGCACAGCGTATCTTACCTGAACACTTAGCGCTCTAGATGTGATTTGAGTCCGAATCGAAATTCAATTTATACTTTGTGGCCTATTCTACAGATAACACCTTTTTTGAAATTAATTGTGAACTGGGAATCAGGTTCTTAATTATGAATATACTATGCTATCGCTAGAGCCTTCCGCAATCAGAACATAGACTAGAAGGAAGACAACTGTTCCTTTTATATTATGGATTGGCGCCGAGTCGGTGTATGCTCGCAGGCCTATGTGGGCCATCAAAAAACAATTTGGTCGATTGACGAAGCTGCCTGGCGCCCAACCCAACAAGATTCTATAGGGTTCGTCGAGCGTACTTTATATATTGTAGAATTTGGAACAAATATCTATTGGCTTTCGTACGACCTTCAATTTACCAAACAAGCACTATCGGTCGTAACTTTTTCATGAAAGCCGCCTTACGAGAACTAGAAAATGAAAACTTCTGTCCCCGTTGAATTTTTTGACAATTCGAGCGGCTTTTCTAGCCCTCGACGTGGTCGAGGGCGTCAGGCGAACGATTGCAGGGTCCGATGCTCGAAGCTTTGGCAATAAACACATGTCTTGCGTCTGTGGAGCATGCCGCAATTATGTGGCTACTCGTATCATTGAACTCTAGCCGAATTTCATTCAGAGCTTGAAGCCGAGCTCTCAGGAATGGCAAGAAGTATTTCTCCTACGCCCTCCGGCAACAGGCCCTCACAACAAGCCGGAAAGAAGAAAAGAACAACCTCTGGCGTAAAATCCGCGATCCGCACGTAGGGATATTGAGGAAAACCATGACTGACAGTACTTAGTATGAGGCTGACCCCCTGAGCGCCATGAAGCCTGAGAAACGGTAGACTAATGAATTCCTTCCGATGTCATTGTGGGCGCAAGGTACTCGGGGTGGTCTTCTGGAAAGAGATATAGATAAATAATCACGTTTAAAATGTTTTTGACGCCTCATGTTTTTTGTACGACAGTTGGTCAGAAGACAATAGACGAACCCTGTAGCCCAACGTCATACAAGGTATCGGATCGGCGTAGGCGTAGTAGCCTATTCCTAATAAGCTGGTCTGGATTACGAGAAGAGGTGAGGCCTTATGACTTCGATTACATGAGTCCAAAGTCAAACCCAAGTTGGGGAAATGAAAGGACTCGGAATTCCCCGAGTCCGGGGTGTTTGCATCGCCGGAAGGTGGAGGAGATCTGATCAACTGAATGCGCCATATTTCTGGGACTTAATGAGCCCGCTCCCTACTAGCAGCTTCTCCGTCATATTCTTTCAGGCATGGCAGTGAGTCTTAGTGTCTTTTTACACATGAATGACACATGTAGTACAGTGTCGCCCGGTAAGTGCACGTTCTAGGTTCAAACATTTCAATGCTCCAACATATGGAGGCGAATTCCCGCGCGGCACCGCCCTTTTGTCCGGGCGCCACAAACCAATACGGGCGATACGCGCCAAATACCGTACTTCTCAAGAGTATGTCACCCCCTCGGAAACCTTGCGCACCAATCACGCACGGCCGTAGTGTGATCAAAGGGGTTAGATCTATCCTGGCGTGTACCCGCCGCAGGTTACACTAATATCAAAGCTGATACTTTGTTAATTATACCACTGTGCATCCGGGAAACTTACAGCCATGTTTGCCGTCCCCACCCCCGCAACCTTATATTAATCCGCCACTGTTTAACGTGTTTCTGAATCATCTGGTACTTTGACGATCAATCACCCTCAATGTTGCATTATCCTGTACCCATCACCCATGCCTCGCGCGACGGCACCCTCCACGCTCACACAACGCGTTCTGATCGCTCCACATCGCCATCCACTGGCAGCACCACAAGTTCATCATGTGCCAGTGGTTCCAGTCCTCCTTGGCTAATGTCGCCGAGTCAAAATACGGAAGATCTTTTTCGGACAATCTTGAATATCAGAAAAAGCTGGAAAACGCTCAAGGGCAACACCGAGCCTGTATGGCCACCTTATCTCGAAGTCACGATGCTGAAAGGTGCGGATCACATATGTTGATCACAGCCTTGGCTCATATAATTGTTCCAGGTCTTCATGAATACAAGCCAGTTGACTCACGGGAAACGCAAATTTTAGGACGATTCCCTATGCGCAATCGCTTCATCTCGGAGTACATTTACCACAAAACGGGAAAATATAGATCATCAAAGCAAATTGGCAGTCGACTACAACAAATCAGGGACACATCCGAGGGGCGGGAATGTGAGTTTCCATCCTATGGCTGTTTGTGCGTTCTTTGCGGCATCATTATATTAATTTATTCTTCTTTTTTGGATATTTTTGGCAGTGATCGATTCTCTCGCCCGAGAAGTCGGCTCGTCACGGAGGTTTTCTCCTCATAATTATGTTTTTGAGGGTGAATCCATGCTTGCGCTTGACTATTTATCTATCGACTCTTCAGGAAGCGATGCCTCATCTGCCTCCTCGTCCGCCGGTTCCACATCCTCTACAGAGTACACTGCCATGCCGTCCTCTAAACAACGCAACCCTCCTGACACCCGTACTCCAGTCTACATTGACATTTTGCGAGAGGCTAGCTCATTCTCGAGCTCCTCACGTTCGCGCGTCCCATCGTCTTCTTCATACAAGCCCCCTCAGGGTGTAGCTGCATCCCAACCCTCCTCGAACACACCACGTCGCATGCGGGACATCGATCCCACCGTAACCTTCGTCTCGCCCTCTGCTGTCATTGGCAAGTCGTCCTATATAATATTATTGGATGGCGCACCCATACACAGCGAGGACACGAAGCTCGAATGTGTTGGTCCATATTTCACCGGTTCTTCCGGTAATGGTCCGTTGCTCTACAGCACACCTCTAGTTCCCAAGTACTGGGAAACCTTGTGCAAATCGCCAGGTACGTCGTGTCTGAATTTCACATCCAATGGGAATCTAATTTTTCGCCCCGAGACCCCACTGTATACACCATTATTCAGGATGTGTACCGTGCTCCGGACCTACCGACTCCTACAAGGTACTCAGATCGCCCACGCCCTGTTCTCATATTCTCTGCTATATACCACTTCCGATACTCGGCATCTGCATGCGCGGCCCCACCTTCCATCTCACCACATTTTGCATACCAAGCCAATCCAGCATCTCTCACAAACAACACTCGTGCTTATCCCGACTCGCTCAACCCCATCCGCACGCTCCCATCTCAAAACTACGCTATGTCTCCGAGCCTCTCGGACTCAGGGATGTTTCAATCGCACGAATACAGCACGCAAAACCAGCTGGTTGAGCCATTCATGTTGGACGTTAGCATGGATAACTTTTCCCTCGATGACTTCATGATCAACATTCATGACTCGCCTGAGGCGACATCAAACAACCTGATGGCACAGTCGTCATCATCAAGCTTCCCGAAGGATATCCGCAATTATGTGAGTGCACTTACCCGATTAAGAGGTCCGCTGCTCACATTTCCATCAGATCATGTAAAAACATTGTACATATAATCGTAATATTGGCATGTACTGTCGATGGACCCGGATGCTTCCAGGCTGGAGTTTCATTTCTGCAGGTCCCTTGGCATTTACTTGACTGAGAACGGAGATGATCATTGATGTCGCGTTTTGTTGGCTTCTGCGGGCAACTCATGCCGCGCTTATATATTGTCATGATAGTCATCTGATATGAAGTAGGTTTGTCATTATGACAGATATGTATAACTAGCAGGTCTTCGAAGCTCCTCGTACTCTTCTGATTGACGTTGCGATCCGTCGGGTGCATTGCACATTGCAACCCCATTTAATCACTAAATGAAAACACTTAACCAAGAAAGATTGCGAATGACAGATATCATAACCATCCGATAATGCCCGATGTCATGATTCTAGACTAGTGCATATCTGCAAAGCGGCGGAAAACAAAGCTACAACGAAGCATCCTGACTGACCAATTTTCCCATTGTCTAAAAGTGCGAATAAAATTCCAAGAGCATCAAATGAACTTTGAGCTCCACAGCGCTTCTCCCTGTCTCGCTTCATCACTGCCTGCGCCATGGATCTTCGTGTTTACTGGAATTATCGAAGAAGCAGAGCAGCGGGCGTAAACGGACCACCTCGAATGAATTCTAGAGTTTCAACTCACCGCTCTTTAACAGCGAGATGATCTGTATTCTCGCCGCAAATTCTCTTGTCATCAGGGTAACGTCGGTCAACTGATTGATGCCCCTGGTAATTCCCCGTCCAACTTGGTCCTTCCGAGAACCGCCCTTTGCTCCGGTAGACGCGTTGCTTATCTTGCCGTGTGCATCACCAAGTGCGTCAACCCACGTGCGCATAGCCATAGCTCCCGCCATCCCCTCCCACTTGCTCATCTCGAGGGTCATGTTCGTGATGCCAGCGACGATAACAGCCACTTCATGCTCTATGTTTCGTGCTGCATCTAATCCCACTTTCAAATCAGGGAAGTGCTCGTGGATTCTGGCAATAATAGGTTGATAGGCGACGCCATCGCCGGCTTGCCTGCCCACAGTACCCCCAATGAGCCAGGGCTTTGCCTGATCAACGGCGCTATAGATATCTGCACGAAGTGTTGGGGAGATGGACTTCTTGGCGTCTCCCTTGGCCCCGCTAGCGCTTGCTGCTGCTGCGAGGGTGCTAGAAAGGCTGCTGAACATGATAAAGTTATGGTGTTGGCTGATGCGCTGTGAATGTTCTGCTATTCTTGTGATAGCCTAAGCCTTTGTTACAGGACTTGCGAGGGACTGATTGAAAGGCGTGCGTCTACTATGCTGCGCCTGATGCTGAGAGAAATCCAAGTATGTAAACGAAGATGCCGTATGCCTCGTTGGCCTGAACACATGGGAAACACGAGGTGATGGGGGAGCGAGGTAAGAGTCCCATGATGGCGATCGAAAGAGGAAGTCAGATGGTGAACATCCATTTTGGGACCATTTCTTTCAAGGGTGGACAAGTCCACGATTGGACGCGCGGCTTACCTGAAAAGTTCCTGTGCGATCTTGATGTTAAATGCTAATTGTGATCAGGGGTACCTGAGCTTGGAAAATGAAATGATTGTGCGTGCACCTGCCAAGATAAGGGCGTGATGATGGCGCATTTACGGAGGACACGGCTATGAGGAGTAGCCCAACCGGTGCATCCTCGTGTATGATAATATTTGTATGTCTGAACTCGATGTTATCTGTTGCCGTGACTATATATTTGTTTACGCACATTAATGGAGTCACCGTATTAACCATGGCTTGTTAGCGGGTGGATGTAATTTGCGGAGAAACAGCCCATGAGGGCATTGCGATGACTTGCAGTGACTCATATTGAGCACATCGTGGTGTTACAAGATGTCTGGATGGGTTTCTGCAAGTTAGGTAATGTTACGCTCGGCGTTCGTAAGAACGGCTAAACGGTCACAAAGAGTCTAAAGCGTACACCTATGTACAAGTCGTGCGAGTTAAGCAGTATATTGCAGGCCCTGGTCTGCGTAGGTCAAGTTAAAGAATACAAGCGTAAGAGATAGAGTATATATAAGGGAATTAAAGCGGAGCTTTAATAAATGAATCGGAGATGGAAAGTAAATAGCGAATCAGAAAAAGAAAAGAGGATCATACGATGGAATATGATAGAATGTTCTGTGAATATGTGATAATGTGAATAAGTGAAGAGGTGAAAGGAAAAAGAGTGAAACTGTAACATTACCCCCGTTGTAAGGGTAGTAGGCACCGACTACTATCAAAGAAGACGATGCGATCGTTTATAATTAGTGAGAAGTTCGGAAGCGTTACCTAGTTCGGCTTCCTTCATCCATTCGTTCTCGGAACTCGGGAATCCCTTCCACTTTACATAATATTGTCGTCTAGTTGAAGATCCGCAGTGTCCGATGACCGCTTCAACTTCGTGTTCTTCTTTGCCGTCAATCAAGTCGGGATGAGGCGGAATATAATTAGGGCCGTGGGTATCGTTCTCTTTATAAGGAGAAAGGAGTGCGGCGTGGAATACAGGATGAATACGCCATTGTGATGGTAGTGCGAGTCGATAAGTGATAGGGGATAGGACGTCGGTAATAATGAACGGTCCCTCGCGTTTTGGCGCAAGTTTCCGATTAGGGTATCCGAGGTGTAGGTTCTTGGCTTCAAGCCAGACTTTATCGCCTTTAGAGAATGGTACGAATTTGGACGTAATTCGTTGACGCATGGTGTTTCGTGCAAGTTCGTGGGCGGCTAGCGCTTCGTCACGTGCTTTATTAAGCATTAAGAGTTGTTGTTCAATATTAGGGATGTCGGATTTCGGATGGGAGTCAGGAAGATGGCGTGGGTGATAACCCATCATAAGATAAAAGGGGGAGGTTCCACGTGCTGAGTGGTGGCGCGAATTATGAACAAATTCGGCGAGTGGTAACATGGGCGCCCAACCGGTCTGGTCATTAGCGCAGAAGATCCGGAGATAGACTTCGAGTTCTTGGTTTACTCGTTCGGTCTCTCCATCACTCTGGGGATGGAATGTGGTGGAAAGGGAGTTCTTGTATCCGAGGAGTTTTCCGAGTTCGACCTGGAATCTAGAAGCGAACTGAGGTCCGCGGTCAGAGATAATTTTATCGTAAAGTCCGTATCTAGAAAAAACTTTAGAAAAGAAAATGTTCGCGACGCCTTCAGCGTCGATAGTCTTTAGACAAGGGGTGAAAATTACCCCCTTCGAAAGTCCGTGGTCGACCACGACCATGATGCTGTCAAAGCCGTCGGAGAGAGGGAGATCCGTGATCAGATCTACTGATACGTGGGCGAAGGGTCGATTAGAGATAGGGGCCGGTATAGGAAATAGCGGTGGGGTAGAAGGGTGCGTGTTTACTTTATTCTGTTGGCAGATGCAACAGCCTTCTACGAAGTTCTTGACAAAAGTGGCTAGTCCTGGCCACCAATAGTCGCGAGAGAGGAGTTCCTGGGTTTTGAAACGTCCAGGGTGTCCGGCGGTAGGGGAATCGTGATGTAGGGAAGTAAGTTCTCGACGGAGATCTCCGGGGGGTACGTAAGTGAGTCCTTTAAACGAAAGAATTCCGTCGCTCAATTTCCAATCGGAAAGAGCGGATCGGAGCGGAGGGGGAATCGAAGAGTCTGTGAGCGCTTGAAGCGCAGTATGTACTACGGGGTCAATAGAAGATGATATACGTAATCTGTCCGTAAAAGAAGTGTCAATGACGTTAATGAACATTGAATCTGGGAGGAGTTGGATACTAATATTGTCCTTTTCGTCGTTATCGACTGGAAGGTGATCCGTTCTACGAGATAACAAATCGGGAATAATAAGATCTTTGCCGGGTACGTGTTGGATTTGGAGTTCGAATTGGGAAAGGAAAGTTTGCCATCTTGCTTGGCGTCGGTTCAAATCTTGTACGTCCCTGAAATAAGTAAGATTCTTATGGTCAGTTTGTACGGTTACAGGATAGGGAGAACCAAGGAGATAGTGTCTCCATGCTTTCAAAGCGCGGACGATTGCAAGTAACTCCCGGTCGTATATCTGATAATTACGTTCAGCTGGGTTAAAGGATTGTGACAAAAAGGAACATGGGAGCCAATCTCCGTTATCATTCTTTTGGAGAAGTACCGCTCCGGTAGCATAAAGCGATGCGTCGGTAGCAATCGCGAATGGGGAATTCTTGTCGGGTATCTGAAGGATGGGTGAAGAGGTGAAAATACGTTTCAGCTTATTAAAAGCTTCTTCGCGTTTGAAGGTCCAAATGAATTCTTCGTCCTTTTTGGTGAGATCGATTAAGGGTCTAGCAATTGATGAATAGTCAGCAATAAACCGTCGATAAAAGTTAGCGAATCCAAGGAATGATCGGACTTCCTTCACTTTCGTGGGAGTCTTCCATTCGGATATTCCTTTTAATTTCGCAGGATCCATGGCGATAGAACCAGGTTTGATGATCATGCCGAGATATTCGATTTCGGTTACGTTGAAGGTGCATTTTTCGGGTTTTAGATGGAGGAGATTATCGCGGAGTCGTTGAAGTACTTTGTGAGTATGGATACGGTGGGTTTCGTCGTCTTTGGAAAAGATTAGTATATCGTCCATGTATATAATAATCCACCCCTCCTGTATCATATCTCCGAACAGATCGTTCATCATAGATTGAAAGGTAGCGGGTGAGTTACACATTCCGAAGAACATGACCGTGGGTTCGAAGAGTCCCCTGGAAGTGGCGAAGGCCGCCTTCCATTGATCAGTTTTTCTCATACATACGTTATTATATCCCCATCGAATGTCCATCTTGGTAAATATCTTGGCGTCCTTTAGCTTATCTATGAGATCTGAGATTAGCGGTAAAGGGTAGTTATTTTTAACCGTGTGTTCATTCAAGTAACGATAATCCTGGCAGGGTCGGAGGGAGCCGTCTTTCTTCCCGACGAAGAAGAATGGTGAAGATTGGGGGGATTCGGAGGGAACGATCGTTCCTTTAGCTAGATGTTCGTCAATAAAATCGTTCATTGCCTTATCTTCTTTGGCATTAAGCGGATAGATTTTGCATTTCCGCGGTTCGAAAGATTCTTTGAGGTCGATCTTATGGTCGTATTTGCGTTCTGGGGGTAGAGTACCGTTAGCTACGTCACCAAATACATCTTTGTACTGTCGGAACTCTTCGGGTACGAGTTCTTCAAAGGTTTTCTTTGGTTTGGCGGCGTCCTGGGCAAGTGTCTGTGAAATGTTGTCAGCTTTTCGGATATAGGTATAAAAATCGTCATCATCATTGATGGGATCTAAGAGGTGTGGGAGAGTTTCGTTAGCGGGGTCCCATTCCAGTTCTAAATCTTCCAAAGCGTCGTAAAAGACGTCTTCTTCTTCGATTTCTTCGATCGTTGCTTTCTTTAGGGTACGCTCCCTTAAGCGGACTTCTTGGTTAGTCCAATCGATATCTGGGTTTTCTTTCTTTAGCCAAGTCATTCCCAGGATAGCGTCTTCTCCTCCTAGAGAGGTTACAAAGAATCGCTTCCTCATGGGGATATCTTTGATTAAAAAGGAAAGTTCACAGTACCGTGTGATTCTTCTGGCTTTGTTTAACGTGCCGTCTACGTTACGCACAGGTATCGGGGTTTCGAGTTTGTGCGTGCGAATATTCTCTTTGAGTATGAACTTCTCGTCGATAAATTCGCCTTCTGCGCCACAGTCGATTAAGGCGGCGGCTACGGTGGTTTTTTCGGTTTTCTTTGATCTAATGGTGAGCGGCAAACGAATAGAATTAGCGTCTCCAATAGATTGTACTAATAGTCCGATTCTGGGAGTTTCTGACACCGTGGCAGGCTCCCCTAGGCAAAATCCTCCTCATCGCTACTCTCTTCTTTCTTAACCGGTTTCTTACCAGTCTTCTTCATCTGGCGTGCTTTAAACGCCTTCCACTCTTGGAATTCCTTGTAGTCGTCGTCAGATGACTCCTTGACTACCTTTCTAGTATTGGTCGTAACCGTGGGGTGGTTAGGGCAATCTGCGGCTAAGCCCTTCTTACCGCATTTGAAGCAGAGGCCGCCCTTGTGCCTGCGCTCCCGTTCTTGAGGAGTTAAGTACGTCTTCCTCGTCTTCTTCTCACCTTCTTCGTCATCAACTTCTACTTTATCTATATCCATAGCGTAGGGATCTTTCGCTTTGGAATAGGAAGGAGGTGCTATTAAGGTCCTTCGTACCTTGACGTCTAAGGCTTTCCCTAGCCACGTCTCGATGGTGGTGGGGGTTGTTTCGAAGGCATAAATGGCGGAGACGATCTCACGCTTTAGCCCGTTTCTAAAGAACATAATCTTCGTGTTCTCTTCGGTGATGCCGGTATCGGCAAGGATGGTTCGGAATAATGATGCGTAAGCAGCTACGCTGCCAGTCTGTCGAAGAGAGGAGATGCGACGAATCGCTGTCTGTTCAACATTCTTAGGGAAAAAGGTAGATTTGAATTGCTTGGCGAAATCCATCCAAGTTCCGTAATCTTTGCTCGTGGCCGCAGCCTTGAGCTGGCCTTCGGCCCATTTAGCGGCTTCTCCCTTAGTCATGAGACTTAAGGCGAAAATAACCTTCTTCTTGTCGTTGTCGTAGACTTCATCGTTCATATCTAGGTACACTTCGACTTGAAGTGTCCATCCCTGAGCAAGGCGAGTATCGCCGTCGAAGGGTGCGGGGGTCTTTCCGATTTCTTTAGGCATGGGTGCTGAAAGGGATCGTTCGTAGGTTTGGGTATGGAAATTCCAAACTTGGTTCTTTGGTGCGATGCTGGCGTAGTAAGCAGCCCACTGGTCGATTGAGTATCTGATGCCCTTGGCGTCTATCTGATAGAACTCTTGTTCTTCTTCGTCCCAGGTGAAACCGGGAGGTGTCGGGGCGATCGGTGGTATGGTGTCTGGTTCTGGGCGCGAGTTCTAGGGAACCGCGCAGTAAAGAAGTAACTTGACCTTTTGTTACGCTCGGCGTTCGTAAGAACGGCTAAACGGTCACAAAGAGTCTAAAGCGTACACCTATGTACGAGTCGTGCGAGTTAAGCAGTATATTGCAGGCCCTGGTCTGCGTAGGTCAAGTTAAAGAATACAAGCGTAAGAGATAGAGTATATATAAGGGAATTAAAGCGGAGCTTTAATAAATGAATCGGAGATGGAAAGTAAATAGCGAATCAGAAAAAGAAAAGAGGATCATACGATGGAATATGATAGAATGTTCTGTGAATATGTGATAATGTGAATAAGTGAAGAGGTGAAAGGAAAAAGAGTGAAACTGTAACAGGTAAAGCTCAAAGCCATTCGAAGGTCGTTAGCAGTACTAAGTACTTGCCAGGGTCACGTTCCTACCCGGGGGCAGATTGGGAGGCCAGATATAGGTACATGTAGTGCAATAGCACTCGGTGATAAGTTTGCGGGAAGATTGACTCTGGCACTTCGCTCACTAGTCTCCTTGATTCTCAAAGCGAGCGCCTACAACTGTTTACATAAGTTGTTCGGTTGTGAGACGATGCAAGCTGACTGACAAGAAATATTCGCGGAGTTCAAAAGTAACAACCACACAGGTGGCAACAAACGCGTCGCGAATTCTGGTGGACAATCACGTTACCGCGCCACTGCAATCAATTGTCGAAGCTTAAGGATACACACTGTGTTTTGAAACTTCACATCTTTCTAGTTTGTCATGCCCCAAGCGATACCGAACACTCCTGATGAAGATGTCTTCATGAAGAACCTGCTTTCAGGTCTCGACTCGGCACGCCAACCAGAAGGTCCACCCAAGCTCAAACGAACAGCTTCTTGCTCTTCCATCGCTCCACAAACGCCCTCGAAACATGCGGGCGGCCGTCCTAGCTCTCACAAAAATAACCTCGACGTTTCTATGCTTCTCGATGGCGCAGAAAATTGGGACTGGAATGATATGGAGATAGACTTTCTTACACCAAAGAAATCTAATTGTGGGAAGACGCCAATGAAGGTGGGTTTTTACTCGAATGTACCTATTGCTCTGACTCAGTAGAAGAAAACGCCCGGTCGCTTGCCGCTTTCTGTCAAGCGTTCTCCTGTTGCAAGGAGATCCGCGTCTTTGTCTGCCACTGCTCCTCCCGTCAATGAGACTGCTCTGGATGTGAATGTGCTTCTTGAAGGCGCTGAAAACTGGGACTGGGCAGACATGGAAGATGACTTTATGACTCCGAAGAAGCCTCAGGTGAAGTCCGGGGTGAGTTCAGCATTCTACTGACCACGGTACCCCTATTGAAGCTCCGCAGACGGTAGCAATGCCTGCGAAGCGACACGTCAAAGAGACGTGCACTCGATGCCTGGTTGATGACGTTCGAGATGACAGGTCGGAAATGATTCAAAAGGTTTGGAAACCTGAAGCTGCATGGATTACACTATGTCATGAGAGAGTATTACAGGTTCTTTCTGTGCGTGTCCAGCCAAGTGGAGATCCTCGAACAGTGATTCTCCGCGACGACTGGGTAGACACAGATATTCGCAAAGGTAAACTGTCTTTATATCCTTCGTTTCTATGCTAACGTGACCTAGGAAATATCATCAACGTCCTTGGCGATTTTGGCTCCTTTGGAATAATTAAGATAACGTCCAAAGTCAATTTTCTGATCAACCATCCAGACCTTTTGATCACAGCTACTGCACTTTCTAACGCTCCGCAGTGTAGGCGCAAACCACTTCTCTCCGCCCTTGTCCGTTCGAGCTTGGATGTCACCCCATCGCTCATATGGGGTAACATGGTTCACGAGGTTATGCAAATATGTATGGCTGAACAACGATGGGACGACCGTTTCATTGAAGGACATACCGAGGAGATCATCAAGAAGAATCTTGCGGAGCTTGTGAAGATCAACATCGGCGTCGACGAAGCAAAACGCGAAGTCAAGGCCCGTTCAAAAGGTCTTCGAGTGTTCTCTGAACGCTACATCGCTGAGACGCCAAAAGTGATCGTTGCTAGTAACTGCGCATATTTGACTGCTAAAACTGATGTTATAGGCTGATGCAGTTCTCACAAACACCCGCGCGGCAGCGAATCAAAGCTCCCTTCTTGCTATATCCCAACTCCATGATGTGGAAGAAGACATTTGGTCTCCAACCTATGGACTTAAAGGCAAGGTCGATGCCACCGTCCAGGCGGTCATTGCTGAGAGCACAATCGACAAGCATGTTAAGAAGGAACCCTTGCGGAGCACACACACAATGCCATTTGAGATTAAGACTGGTAGAGCTGTAGCAGGGATGGAACATCGCGCTCAGACCATGCTTTACACCCTCCTGATAGCAGAGCGGTACGGTGTCGACGTTCCGAGTGGGCTACTGTACTACACCCAGAGCGAGGAGGTGGTCCGTGTCCCACAAAGCCGCAACGAGCTTCGAGCACTGATAGGTGCAAGGAACGAAATGGCATCATATATTATGCGTAGGAATACACATGGGAAGGAAAAGGAGCTCGAAGAGCCTTTTCTGCCTCCTACGATTGACGACGAAAGGCTGTGCAAGAGGTGCTATGCGTTGGACACTTGTATGCTATTTCGCAAGGTTTGTTTCTCATTTTGTTCCATGGGTTCTGCTGATATCATGGCTACAGGCTGTTGAGAACGTTGTTGATACGTCCTCACCAATTGCAGACGTGTACGACCTCAAAACCTCACATTTGAAACCTTCCCATCTTGCGTTTTTTAAACAATGGGAGGAGCTCATTTCGCTTGAAGAACAAGACGCCACCCGATTCAGAAAAGAACTATGGTGCATGTCCGCTCAAGAACGCGAGGACAAAGGCAGATGTTTCAACTCGATGGTCATAGATGCATCTTTCCAGCCGGGAAAGGTTCCCAACAGTGGCAAGATTCACCAGTACACTTATTGCTTCGTTCGTGCTTCTGCTGCTCATGGCGTTTCATTCTTGAATGGGCACATGAGCTGTGGAGATGCTATTACAATCTCCGTTGAGCCTGATCTTCTTGCTCTTGCGCGAGGGTTCATCGTGGAGCTAACACCGGAGACCGTGGTTGTCGGTGTAGATCATGAGTTGAGTGTAGACAAGATAGAAGCCAGACTGGTGACGCTCCGAGGAGCAAGGACAGCTGTACTCTTCCGAATTGACAAGGACGAGCTATCAGGTGGCATGGCGCGGGTCAGAGATAATTTAGCCCAACTATTCTACTCGGAAGGAGACGTCAGGCGTCTAGAGCTTGTGGTGGACCTGCAACGTCCTTTATTCGATGACGAAGAGACCATCGCTGACGACCTGCAACATGTTCCGGAGTATGTCCTTACAAGCTCAGGTATGAACCCTAGTCAACTTGCTGCGATGAAGCGGGCCTTGAGTGCACACGATTACGCGCTCATCCTTGGGATGCCTGGTACGGGCAAGACAACCGTAATTGCTGCGCTAATCCGGACCATCGTGGCCATGGGGAAGACAGTCCTTTTGACGTCATACACTCACTCGGCTGTTGACACGATATTGCTCAAGCTACAAGATGTAGACTTCAGCATTTTAAGAATTGGCAATGTAGATAAGGTGTGTCTTTCCGAAACCACAAGCCTTGGTACATCAGCTCATACTTGATGTTCAGATGCATCCTGGCGTTCGCAGATTTACGCTTTCTGAACGTAGGTTGCCCACAACGGTCGAGGAATTAGAGAACCAGGTCATCTCACCACCAGTTGTTGCTACTACATGCTTGTCGATTGATCAGTACGTTTGTCTGTCGATGTCTTTGCTTGCCCACATTTTCCATCTCCCACCAGTGCCCTCTTTTCTCGCAGGACATTCGACTTTTGTATCGTCGACGAAGCTTCTCAGATTACCCTGCCCACATGTCTAGGTCCCCTGCGGTTTGCTGAGAAATTCGTTTTGGTTGGAGATCATTTCCAGCTTCCCCCGCTAGTGAGCTTCTTTTGTCACATATCATGATCTCCCCTTTATACATGTCCAGGTCCGCAATCCTGCTGCGCGGAAAGGCGGCCTGGAAACATCTCTCTTTCGTCGCCTCTCTGAAGCACACCCACACGCGGTAGTCGATCTCACATATCAATATCGCATGAACGAGGATATTATGCAGCTATCGAACAGGCTCATATACGGAGATCGTCTGCGATGTGGATCAGAGGAAGTGGCCAAGCGCACACTCGTTATTCCTAACAAGTTTATGACTGACAAACTGGATCCGGGAATGTGCCTATGCGAGGAATCTTGCTGGTTGCAGCATCTATTATCAGAGAGGTCGGTTCACAGCATGTGGTGCAGCAAGTTGACTTACCATATTCCCCACTAGCTCCAAAGTCATATTCGTTGATACAGATCACTTGCCTGCCCGTGATTCAAGGGTTGGGGACCTCGTCCAAAATGATGTCGAGGCCAAGCTTGTGTACCAGATTACCGAGGCGTTCTTGAAATCGGGAGTCCAGGAGGACCAGATTGGAATCATGTCTCTTTATCGCCAGCAGATAAAACTTCTGTCCCACCTTCTTCAAGACAGGAAGGATATAGAGATCCTCACAGCTGACAGAAGTCAAGGACGCGATAAGGACTGTATTATAATCTCCATGGTCAGATCCAACGACCAGGGGCAGGTACGTTCTATCGGTTGCAGCTATACAAATGCAGCACGAGCTAACGCTCCTTGTGCAGATTGGAGACTTACTCAAGGACTGGCGGCGAGTCAATGTATCGTTCACACGTGCACGGGCGAAGTTGATCATCATCGGCTCCCGAAAGACCTTGAACTCGACTAAACTTTTGTCGGTGTTCTTAGCGCTCATGGACGAGTGGGGCTGGATATTGACGCTGCCTGCCAATGCAGATGTCAAGCACCCGGCATTCCAAAGCGAACGGTGTGGTATTCGCAGTCCTGCGAAGCGAAGTAAGGAGAATGGAACAACGGCTAGTATTAACGAACCGCTATCGAAGAAACCGAGAACTCCGAGAATCGAAGAGGGGATCCTCAAGGGCCGGCCCATCTTACAGGACGTCGTCAACGATGGGAAGTGATCACATCTTGGGCAAATATCATCACACACTTGATGCCATATGTAAGTATTTTCTTGTTAATCATAGCACTATCACACCTACACTGGATAGATATATATCTCTCCTACACCCGTGACCTCGATGTACTTAATAAAACGTACCACCACCTTGAGTTTCCTCGCAGTATCGATTGGCTTGTTCAACCCCAAACCTGATAATTTGTGTCACGTTTCCAAACCGGCACGGACATTTGTTCCTGTAAAAGCAAGCAGGAGATAGTATCATGATCACAACATCAATGCATTTGGTCATGTAGAACTTAGGGTAATAATTATCACAGGGTCCGAGATTTCTCAGTCTAGACTGTCTATACTAGTATTGTTATTGGCTACATGACGTGCTTTCCTAACAGATTAGTCAGCGACTTCGAATTCTTACTCGTGCCTTCCGATCGGGACGATATGTGAAGTTGAGTGTCCTGCTTTGTCTGCCTGCATCAATGTCCCTGCCTTCATTGTTACTGCAGACACCCTCCCGAGTTATGGCGGATGATATTCAGTGGTCACTAGTACTGTTGTTGGGATGTCAGATACCACGCCTTGCAACCGAGGAGGCCCGGAAAGCACAATTTACCGTCTCACCCTGTGGTACTTTGAATCTCCACTTGGTGTTTAACACATAAAGGTACTCCGACGGTCGGATCGCAACGGCAGACATTCAAGTTGTCGATCAATTAGTAAGTACATACGAGGTTAGTTTCCTTAGACTGGAGGAGTGAACTTGATCGAGCATTACATTATGTACTACTATGACCAACCTCACATGTTTGCCGGCCATGGGACCGAACAACAAAATGCATTTATGTTGACAACCTCCGACTTTCGGTGTGCTTTCGTCCCCTCCCTAGTCTTCACTACACGATTGAGATGTCATCGAGACCTGACAGCTTTGCAGAGGTCCCTTTGGCTACTCCCGACACTCCTTTGAATAGCAAGCACCCTCTTTGGATTTCGACTTCCGAGACAGCAACTACTACTCCCCGCGACTCCTTCATTTACACTTCATGCAACTCTTCTTCACTATCACCATCTCAACAGCCAGGTCTCAAGTGTGGGGAGGAAATCACATCCTCGCCAGATTCAAAGAAGGGTGCTGCATACGTACGCCCCGTTCTATTGTTTCTCTCCGCTGTTCTGGTAGCAGTTGCGGTGGTAGTACCAGTCTACTTTGTTGTGATCAAACACCAGCATCATGAGTCGGACATGAGCGAAGGAACTAGTTCTTCGGACCCTTCGTCCATTGGTTCTAACGCCGGTCCAACTTACGGGGCAAATGGTTCTACGGTCACTACCTCGGACGGATCAACTTTCACATACATCAATCCATTCGGAGGATACTGTGAGTAGATTTATTCTTGCGTAGCAGGACTCCTGAAGGATTTCCTATGATATCGCATTCTTTGTTATACTGTTCAAGCTGCTGATACAATGCTCACAGGGATAGATGATCCTAATGATCCATTCAACAATGGTGCGCGTCCTAACTCGTGGACGCCACCGCTGAATGAAAGTTGGGTCTGGGGTACAAATAAAGTTAACGGGTAAGCCTAGTTGGCATGATGCAACCTTCTATGAGAGCCTAACATTTGAGTTCCTAGCGTAAATATTGGCGGCCTCTTTGTTCTTGAGCCGTTCATTTCACCTGCTCTGTTCCAGAGTTATCCAGAAGCCATTGATGAATGGTCACTAAGCACACTAATGGCTGCAGACACCCCCAATGGTGGATTGAACCAGATTGAGGAGCATTACAAGACGTTCATCGTGAGTTCATCGCCATTTCATGTGAGACGTCAATCAAATTAATTATCGTAGACCGAGCAGGACATCGCAGAAATTGCCGGTGCTGGGTTGAATTGGATCCGTTTACCTATACCATTTTGGGCCATTGAGAAGTGGGATTTCGAGCCTTTTCTCGAGCAGGTTTGCTGGCCGTAAGTGATGGCGTGAACGTCCAAGTTCACGTTAACGTTCTAACGGGTGTCACTGCGATTTTTCCAGATATATCTTGCGAGTCCTTCAATGGGCACGGAAGTACGGCCTTCGAGTCAATCTTGATCTTCACACAATTCCTGGCTCTCAGAATGGTATGCTTTGTCTCCAAAAATCGCTGTTGGGCAATCTAACATACTGCCTAGGTTTCAATCACTCCGGCAAATATGGGCAAATCAACTTTCTCAACGGAGTCATGGGTGTTGCAAACGCTCAACGCGCTCTTGGTTATATCAGGATCATTGCTGAATTCATTTCCCAGCCTGAGTGGAAGAACGTTGTACCGGTCTTTGGCATCATGAACGAAGCTAGGGTTGCTGTCATCGGCATGGATCAGATGACATCTTTGTAAGTTCTTGCCACTCTGTCTTCTTTCTGTAGTTCTCACACACGATATGTCCATCAGCTACCTGCAGGCCCACGATATGATTCGCAATATCACAGGTTATGGGGAAGGGAATGGACCGTATATTGCAATCCATGATGGTTTCCAAGGTCTTTCGTCCTGGGCAGGGTTCTTGGAGGGATCGGATCGGATCATTATGGATAGTCACCCTTATTTCGCCTTCAACGGTAATTCCAATACCGAGCCGATAGCGACAGGAACTGGGCTGGATGCTGGTGGCATTTGGCCAACTCTAGCCTGTTCGAAGTGGGCAACTGCGATGAATGCTAGGTAATCATTGAGATTGTGTCTCATTATCAAGCTAATACGTGACTGGCAGTCAAACAGCATTTGGCGTCACCTTCGCTGGCGAATTCAGCAATGGCTTCAATGATTGCGGACTGTATCTCAATGGGGTGGAGGATACGCAAGACGTGGCGCCGTCATGTTCTCTCTTTCTAGACTCGTCGCAGTGGAATGATACCATGAAGACCGGGCTCCAGCAATTCGCATTAGCGAGCATGGACGCCCTTCAGGACTGGTTTTTCTGGACTTGGAAGGTAAGCATTATTCCTTTCGACTTTTGATTGAACACAGGAATTGAGTGCGTTTTGACATTATTGTCTAGATTGGGCCGTCGTCTAACAATACAATTGCGTCTCCACTCTGGTCGTACCAGTTAGGATTGCAACAGGGATGGATGCCCACTGACCCTCGCATGGCTTCTGGGACTTGCGCTGCACTAGGCGTCACCGCTCAACAGTTCGACGGCGTTTATCAGCCCTATCAGACCGGTGGGCCTGGTGCGGGGACAATCAATCCCGTCTTAGTATCTTCGTATGGCCAGTATCCGCCCACGTCCATTAGTGGACTCACCGCAGGAGCTACACAATCCTTGCTTCCCACTTACACGTCGACAAGCGCCATCCCGACGCTGCCGCCACCTACCTTTACTCCAAGTCCTCCGAGTTCGGTCATCATCGGGAATGGATGGTATGATTCGTCTGATACTAATCTGGCTGCCACAGAAGTCGCTGGTTGTACATACCCTAATGCATGGGATGCCGTTAGTGTCCCAATGCCCACTGCTCTCTGCCCTCCCACCGCGAGTGCTAGTCCCAGCGCAGTTGTCACCTCTGCCCCTGCAGTCACGACTTCATCTTAATTACCGACTCAGGGACTTCAAGCATTCTTACGGGGACATCGAATACTGAGGATATTTAGCAAATGGCTCCTGAAGTTCCCTAGTGAGATAGTACATGATCTTTAATACGTCTAATGTGAGACTCAAAGGCCAACACCCGGCGATTTCATATCCGATTGGATTGATACATAGCGTAAGCTAGGTCTTCGCGCGGGGTAGACCTTCATTTCAATTTTTTATATCGAAATCTATATGATCTTCTTTGTCTGAGCCTACGGTGATCGTTCTATATAATACCTCATCTCCTCAAAGTCGATAGCTCCCTTCACGATTACAATTTTGTTTTCATCTTCTTGTGTGGGGCTCAGCTCCGCGGATTTCAATATTGTCAATCAGTTCTCTTGTCCTCACCAACATCGTGGACGGAAGGATGAGTGGTTTTCCCACTTCGAGGCAGCGCTCCGATGCCCCTTGCAACAAGACATGTTTCCGATCCGGTCATCTACCCGCAGAATCTCATATATATATATCATGAAAGCGAGAGACATAACTCGCTCGTGATCTGAAATGCAGCATTAGGAATTTCAGAATAAGCTCTGCACATATTAGATACCCTGCCGTTCCACTACTTTTTCTTCCCTCCCTTGCCTTTCCCACCAGTCTTTCCACCGTGCGAGACGCCAGCAGAAACAGGCCCAGTTTCAGCGCCAACAGTTGCACCTTGAGTCGCACCACCTCCTGCACCTCTACGCTTTTTCCCTTGTGTATAACTAGTTCGTTCTGACTTCTTCAGCCATCTTTCTGGATCCGGTGGAGGAGACACGCCTGGTATGACTCCCTTCGGTGCACGTTTTGTCCGCAATTTCGTTTTGGTTTCCACAGCCTCCGGCTTCTTCGTGGGTTCTTCCACAGAAACGAGGATCGAAGCTGGTTGGGAGAGAACGGGTGGTGGCGCAGATTCTAACGTTGAGGCATTAGAGCCAGGGAGTTGAGACATAGCTTGCATAAATGTAGTTGTGATGAAATCCTGGTGTGATTGGGAGGCTGATAGATTGGTGAGAATGTCTGCATGTTCATCCGAAGACTAAGGACGGTACATATACGTGAATGAGTTGCCAACTACTTGCAAAGCGCGCAACGTACAGGATCAGTTGTTTCAAGAAGTTCATTATAAATATTCAGGGATGACTGGTACGATCCTTGGCGATAGCTCTGCCAGATAAATTATTTTCGTTCTGATATTGGAATGACATGACCAGATGCTTACTAACTGAGCCTCCAAGTGCATCGCGCCTCTCTGCTCTGGCTCTTTTCCACTGCTCTTGATTTCCTTTAGCACCTGAGCAGCATCTTCTTCTCGCTGAAGACGATATAATGCATATACCCGCTCAAACGAACATTGTTCATTTATTTCAGCGATAAGTGCAAGGGCAGTGTCGTACTGCTCAGTTTGGAGAAGCAGGAAAAGCTTCGTCCGTAGTGCATCGCGATCACTTGGATCTAGACGCAAGACTATGGACTTCATCAATATCGGATCATGATAATTTTGAAACCGCATCACTGACTCTTATTGCATGTACGAATCGCATTTGTAAAGTGCCCACCATCAACTTGAGCGCAGAGGGAAGTAAACAGACGTTTCAGTCTGTCCGTTAGTGGAGCAGGCTGCTGCTTTTGTGGATGTCGCTGTCTTGAAGGAGTCTTGGAGGATGTCTGGCCTGCCTTGGCTGGTACAGGTTTGGGCGGGGGCGGCATCTTTGGTCGTCGGACTCGTTGGCGGCGATGGACGAAGTTGTGAACCACGTGTCACACTTCCTTTCTTGAATCAAATGTGACATAATCAGCCCAGTTCCCGTCACTGAAAGTATTGTTCACCCGCTACCATCAGACAATGTCGACAAATTTGTGAGCCGTGTGCTATATCTCACTATTTTAACCTTCAATAAACACATATAGGAAACCAGCAACTGAAGCGAAACTTGATACTGACACCCGGGACAAGATGGACACAGGACAAGAACCAGACTCTCAGCCTGCAAGAAAGCGGCCTCGCATTGACCTTGGTGTCGGCGAGCGCAAGCGAGGCAAGAGCATGTTTGGTATTGTTCTTGGCACGCTGAACAAGGCGAAGATTGAGGACAAAGAAAGGAATGCTAGTGAAGCAGTAAGCATAATCCATACACGCGTTTACTTATTGGAATGACGTATATATTTATCTTCAGGCTAAAAAGCGCCAGATGATAGACCAGCGGTTGCAAGCCAAGCTTCGCAAGGAGACTGACTCAGTTCGACGCTCTGAAGAAGCCAAGAAAGACCGGAACGCCGCAAATCGAAAGGAAGAAGAACTTCAACTCAAAGATTCAATCGTGCGTTTCACATTAATATTCTCTATCTTCCAAGAGCCAACGACCTTGTCTTTCAGTATAAGCTACGAAGAACACATTTGCCACTCTATTCTCACTTCCTATGTACATCTGACGACGTCCAATCCATTGACTCCATGGAAGACCAGCCGTCATCAATAACTCTTCTAGCTCTCCCAACACGATCGCACCCTCCACCTCTCTTTTATTTGCCTGCGATACTCACAGCATCACAGGAAGCATTTTTAGAAAAACGTAAATTCAAGGTGAGCTTAGTACCTGTAAATACACCGCGGTAGATGGCACGATATCTACTTTCACCATTATTGCATCGATTAATCCGGTACTAATATTTGCTACCTAGGTTAAGGAAGCAGCCGAATCCGAATGGTCCACCTTCCGCGGGGAGCGTACTGCCGGTATCGACGAAATTAAGGAGCTCCGACTACGTGTTGCCGAGGAGGACGCCAGAAGGAAGAAGGAAAAGAAAGATGAAACCGAGGCAGACGAAAAAATTCACGTCAACAAGGACGAGGAGATGACCTCCGATGAGCCCAAGCCTTCTGAATCGAAGGTGGAGGAGCGTGACTCTAAGACAGAAGAAAAGACGGAGGAACGCGAATCGAAGACAGAAGAAATGGAGGTAGATGTTGGAACGAAGGAGGAATCAGGCATGCGCGCAGACGATGAAGATGCAGTTGAATACTGATCTAGGTGAGTGAGTCCAAGGCGCTTTTCTGAGATTTGTTGGGCATTGATGATGGACCCTAGATTGAATAGTACAACTGTGCGTAATTAATTTGAAGGTGGTACAGTATATTTTTTTCTGTTCTAGGACACTCATGTGCGCTCAACTTGTTGTTCTAGTCGTCACCTGTAGTTCGGTCAATATAGTCAGATGTCGGATTTGCCCATAACTGATGAGCTAGTGGCCATATCTATATCCATCAATTTCGAATATTGCTCTTTGTTCCGGATTAAGTGGAACAAACCATGACGAGATATTGTTGGTATTGGCGTGGTAGGGTAATACAGCATGCAGCATGGTTCTCATCACGGTTGCTGTGTTGACTCCAGCCTGGTCATTGATTTTGGCGGTCCCGAACTCTAGACCCTAAGTACGCAGCTACCTCCATCTGTTGTGGCCACTATGCTTATCGCCGGAGTAGCATGAAAATAATTCTAGGAACGTACAATGACCTGCCACTGACGACAGAACGCTATCAACCACGTACAGCAAGTGAGGTCACACATACTGAGTCTTGTTGGAGACGGTGAGAAGGTGCGGTATGTCGATCACACCGCAAGGTTTCTCCCTGGGTGTCCTCGGACAGTCTCCAGCGTTAATCGATCTTACATGATGTATATAAGATGTGAGTCGCGCAAGATGCCTCACTCAAATTTGTGGTCCCAAATCGGCGCCGTACGCCAGAGCAATAAAGAAACCAAATTGTTCAGAGACGAGCCAAAAAGTGAGTAGTAGCATGTCAAGTTAATTCCGATTACTCTTTCTTGTCTTGCTCATTTTGCAGCTACCTCCGCCGGGCACGTATGTGCCAGATCATTATGTTGTTTGGCCGTCTGGCTTTCCTGTCCATGTTGCACTGCCGCATTTCGAGCCAATGACCATCCATCGGTATGTTCCCCTGTGCGAGATCTTGCACATATCCTTATTTGCGTATTCGTGGCAGCATCCTCGTCAGGATCGTCGTTCCATAGACCAATCTAGACCTAATTTTCCATCACGCCTTACGTGCTGCATGCCAGCCCTACATCTACTGGATATGAATTCATTATTCGAACCTGTTTCACAAGATTCTTCAAGTAATTCGGAGCCTCCGGTGATCTTGCCACAGATGATAGTTGGCCTGGCCTGCTGTTAAGCGATACAGGTTGTTCAACTTGGGATGACAGCTAGCCATTCCGGTGGTTTTGAGAACCCTGGACGACCAACTCCTTGGCTGGTACTTCCATTTCATGGCCATTGGCGGAGTGCCTTTGACAGACATTCTCAGACGTTCCGAGAGAATTTTCAGAAGAATTCACAGCCTATGTTCGCAATATCTCCCGGCAACCGGCTATCGTCTTCGAATCCAAGGATATGTGATCGGATGACGCTTGAACAACCTCAGGTTAGTTGTAGTGGTGACTATTTCCCACCTGTGACGTTCAGGAAGGGTTTAGGACACCGATTCCTTCGTTTTGATACCAAAGAGAACGCGCATTTATTCTAACGTCATATGGACATTCTTCACTCGCGATAGTTTTCAGGTGAGACTTCCGAGGGCCTGCTTGTCAACCTCTGGAAACAAGGAAAGTTCTTGACAGCAGACTAAAAATAACACACAAGTATAGCCATACTGCGTCTGATAGAACGAAGTATACCAGAACATGAGCTTGGGACTGTACTCGATTCATTACATGACAACAGAAAGAATGGGACGATAGCGATGCTAGCAAGTGTGACAACATACGAACTTCTATGCAATATGAGCCCTGCCGGCAGTACCCAAGGGGAAATAAAGGGGATAAGGGAAAAAAAAGCAGAAGACGAACACAAAAAGAAGATCACATACGTCTCTTTATCTTTAGATGTTTCTCCCGAACATGGCGCGACATGCTGTCGCGCCGCATGTCATGGACGTTTGGATCTGTGCGTTTACGATACTGGCAACCTCGCCAACGGCATCTACCCAACGCATTTTGAGCCCCTGATAATAAATGACTGCTCGTGAAATGCTCATTTAGATCATCCGGCAACCCTGCAAATCCGCAGGGCTTATTGTCTTCATTAAGCCAGTCGCAAAAAAGTGGCGAGGGTTGGGTTTCCTGAGTATGAGGTTTACGGCGACGCCCGGAACTCGGGCGAGAGAGTGAATTACGGTGAGGCGGATCTGGTCGTGGGTAGATGGGTGGCGAAGGTACCATGAACGGGGCTGGCTGATATGGAGGACCAGCTGGTTGCGAATTATGCTGCGTCCCAAAATCATGGGATGATTTAAGGTAGGAGCCGGGGGGCGCAAAACCTGTGTTGGGCGGGACATGTTGCGCTAAATAAGGCCTGTATATGGGGTAATTGTAAACAAAGTGGCTACTCGTAGATGATGGTGGACATACATTGTCGGTAAGCTGGATGGGGGGAGATTGTTCCCTATTACCGTGGTGTGGTACTGGGCACTATGAAGGCTTGGGGGGTTATGGAAAGGGGGGCCATAAACCGTGAATTTGTTCATGTTAGTTGCCGGAGGATGCGTATAAGTGGTTTGTGGACCAGGTGCGTTACTAGGCATCAATGGAATAAAATCGTTGGAAGGTATGCATGTGGTCGTTGGAAATCGTGGTCGTGTCGTATTGTCAATCATGGCATCATTCGACTGGGTATGGTTTTTGTGTGTGGAGAAATAGGCTGCTGAGGCTGCCTCACTGCCATTCGATGCATCACTCGAATTAATGGCGGCGTCGACGGACATGTTGGCGACGTGGCTCGACGGACCAGCGGCGAAGCCAAACGAGCTCGTTGCGGCATTGTCATTCGATGAGGTCGTGATGGGCGTCCTGCTCGGGGGGGCGAAGCTCCTCTCCCAGTGGTTGGCTGGTGTCGACAATCCAGAAAAATCAGTCTGACCAAAGTGACTAATAACGGTGTGAGATGTATGGTATGAGGAGGGAGTAATAGTAGTAGTAGACTAACCGTGATTCAAGGCTTGACATTGTATTCGAGTAATAGTGATAATCTGGATATCCAGGTGCTGCGGGCTGATTATCGAGGGGTATCGTCGAGCTCTGTCGCGCTAAGCGAGAGACCTTTGATAATGATCAGTGTAATGGGGAAGAAAAGTCCGAAAAGTACTACCATGTTGACGGCGGTGGGAGGCGCTGTGGTATAGTGTTGCTCGGTTGGTTGCTGAATAGTCTGGTATGCTTGTCCTGTAGAAGGACAATGAGAAGATGCAAATATAAATGGATGGGACCCACCGATACTAGGGATCGAGGCAGTCATCAGTAGGTGAGAAGGGGGGGACATCGTCGTATAGTATTGCTGGTGTCGCTGCGGAACAGTCTGGCGTGCTTCTCCTGTGGGTGGGACACCAGATGCGATACCAGACATTGGGGCAGCCGGAAATTGGTAAGAAGGGGGGGGCGTCATGGCAGAAGAACGAACGGTGAACAAGGTACTCTTGCGACGAAGGCCTTAAAAACGGGAAAGGGACTGGCCACGACCGGCCAAGTGCCTAATTTGAAGAAGATCTTCTAGAAACGCCGACCAGGCCATGCCAATGGCGAAGGCGAATACTGTGAACCACGAATAGGTGTATGCTGGATAAAGGGGGAAATGGCGGCAGCCCGGCCATGGAACACGTTTTTTTGAACGCGGGAGTGTAGCATAGTTACTTGGGCTACTAAGAGTTAGCTAGTAATAAACGGCGGAAACTGGGATCTAGGATCCATGTCCCTCGATCGAGTAAAAGCTGTACGGAGAAACAGCTGAAGTTGAAGTTGTGGCACTACACTGTGCCGATCGGAGGGGACGGATTTTATGGGTGAATTGTGGGTGCATACTGTGAGTGGGAGAAAGCAAAGACATAAAGACGCTGATATCTGGTTATTATGTATTTAGTCCTTGGCGAGGGAAAGGACATTTCCGAGCCTTTTGAGCATGGGAGTCTATCGTATCACTCTGAACCGAATTTGATCGGTTGATCAACTAGATATTTCTGATTGATGAGTCTCACCAAAGTGGATGAGGCTCGAGGTTAATTGCGTGGGCAACTAGCTCAGCCATTGGCACCACGACATGTGCTCATTGCTCGAGCTCAAGGATCTAATTGAAATATGTTGGAAGTATTGTTTGGGCTTTTGAGCGGTCGTACCTATGTCCGTTGTGGTGCGAACAAGTCTATTAATATTACTAACCCAGCGCCTGATAGTGCTCGTTCGCGGCGAGCAATTGCTAGTGGGTTACGGCCTGTTTGGGGTAGCAGTGATCGACGATCGGTCCCTGGCACCACTAGGAACGTCGAGCTCGTGTTGAGCGTCATGGTTGACCGAGCAGTCAGTCACTTAAGAGGCGTCGATCATTGACAAATCACTTAAAAGTTAATATCATGGATCTCCAACTCAGACTGACATCGTCATTTCCTTAAGCTTATTTCTGATACTAAATCACGCCTTTAAATCCGAGGTGATTAGTCGGCGAAGAATCGATCAAACATGAAGGCAAAAACCATATACTGAACTGAAAGAAACCAAAATACCGGACTGAATACTGAAGTGGCAACGACGTATGAAATACGCCAAAAGATAACCAGTATACAGAATTCGAACACATCATATTATTTCTCCAGCAGCCGAAAATAGATGGCTCAACATGGAATATGCTCAAGAAGTCGTGGACAAATATACGGTCCTGGAAATGTCTTATGAAAGCACGGGCCGCAGTTTGAGCCAGAGAAGACAGTCCTCCAAGGGAAAGGAAAGCTTCCTTTCGTGACTTCGACGGAGCGGAACAAGGGAACAGACCAATAATCAATTTGCGTTATCAGTATTGTTTTGTGGTGCTGCAAGGACACAGTTTCATTATCCTAGATTAACCTGAAAAGCGCTGACCCTGAAGTCGTATCTGCGTTATGAATGAGACCAAGCTCCGTCAATATCCTTGCTCAGTCGGCCCATGGTAAAGTTGCCGGGGTGGGGTTGTGCCGAGGGTATCGAGGCACCAAATACAATCAATATTGATACAGTTTATGTAATTTAAGCTAGGTGTGACGCGGATCACATGACCGTCTACTGAGATATCATTTATTTTTAGCATCACTCCTCAGCAACTTTGTATATTTTTTTCTCGTAAATTTGACAACTCATATATATGGGCCCAATCATATACCCTCTACATAAACTTGAATTTTACTGAATTTTCAGACCGTATAGTATTGTGCCGGAGGAAGGTTGAGAAAAATGCTAATCCACAGTCACACCTACTATGAGGCTTTAGTACGAGATGTACCTTGCTGGTGCTCACGCCGCTTCTGTTTTACGTGTTCTTGAGTTTTCTGGCCAGGAAGGCAATGCTGGGGATCACTGGCACCACAATAACACATCTTAAAATCAGGATACGAACAGAGGACTGGCCATGGCCAACGCGACCATCAGCCAACGAAGGTTATATTCTAGAAGACATAGCCTACCAAGCCACATGCATCGACATATTTGAAGGCCGTGGCGTGACACAAGGATGCCATGGGACTTATCATTGATAAAGAAGGTAATGGATCGGTCACAGGGATTTAGCACAGTCAATCCAATTAACAAGAGGTAGCTAGCAGAGGACAGATGATGGCAATTAGGTTCCTCAGCGATGAAATTCTGGATCGAGGAACATCTTAGTTGAATTGAACACAGCGTAATGCTTGATCCAAGTGAATCTACCATGGCGAACCAGAGGCAGCGGGGGAGTGGGAAAAATGTAGCGAGATTAAAGGCACTGAGTGCTCTGAACCGTTTATCATGTGCTTATTGTGAGATAAGGACAAGCGAAATGAAATGTCCGAGCACCGTGAGATGGGAGCAGGACCTGTATGTGAACATTTGAAGTCTATCTAGTAACACTTCGATCAGTTAATTGCCTACTGAACTGTATCGCAAGAAGGGGACGGATCAAGGTCAATCGAGGTTAGACGCATAACCAGTGCATCGTGATGACGCTTAATGCAAACGAGTTTAACATGGCGAAACGGAGGTAATGGATGAGCCTGAGTGAGAGAAAGGTAATGACATCAAAGACAAGCTCTGGTTTATTATGTGCTAATTGTGTGATACGCAAGGACGAGCGAAAGGAGGTGTCCAAGCGCTGTGATCTGAGTTGTGGGAGCAGGACCTGCCAGCGTCATATGTGAATGTTTGGAGTCCATCATGATCCATGTAAGCTTGTAGCACTCTGAGTAGCGGATTACTTACTGATAGCAAGAGAAGAAGAGAGCAGATGAAGGTCGTGGTTATGCTACACTAAGAGGAAGATCATGGAATAAAATAAGTGGTATCGTGACGAACATAAAAAGATCGGATGATCCTCTTCACCCCCGGATGGGTTTCCCCAAGAGGACAATCAAGAACATTGGAGAAAATGCGTAATATCGTGACGAACATAAAAATTTTGGACAATCAAGAGTATTGAAGAAAACGCATAATATCATGACGAAAACAAAAAGATCAGATTTTCCTCTTCAAACCCAGATGGGTCTCCCAAACATGACGCCGCACACTGTCACGCCGCATGACGCAAATGTCTGCATTGTCGCGTTTCCGATATGTACAATTGCGCCAACGACATGCATTTGGCGCATTTTGATCCCCTGAGAGATGACTGCGCCTGAAATGCGTCTTGAATACATCCAGTGGCCCTTTAAATGTACAAGTCGTATTTTCTCCGACAAGCCAGTCACAAGAGAATGTAGCAATGGACGGCGGCGAGTGGTGGGTTCTGTAAGAATGAGATCTACGACGACGCCGGGAATTCTGGCGAGAACGTGAATTACGGTGGGGCAGATCTTGATGTGGCTGGATGGATGGTGGACGATGTGAAGGGTTACTTGTATCATCTCCGTGACCTATGTAGGGATGTGAAAATATTGCAGCAAAAGGTAAAGGTGCCATAGACGGGTCTGGTTGTTCTGGCAAACTAGAACCAACTACTTGCGGATCACAGATGGCATGGTCCTCACATCGTGGCCACGAGGCATGATACGCCCCAGGATAGTGGGCGGATGAATCAGGTTCACGGGGGTAGGAGGATGGCTCACGGCAGGAGCTGGAGGATGCATCTGTGCTGGGGGAGACGTATTGGGGTCGATAAGGAGTACAGCCATCCGGATACTGCCTGTATGTGAGGGTACTTGTAAGTAAAGTGACTACTCATAGACGGTGACGAGAGGCATACATTGGTGGTATATAGGATGGTGGGGGATTGCCTCCTGTAACTGGACTACTGGAATACCACGCGTCGATGCCTCCCTGTGCGGTGTCGTGGTACAGAGCACCATGCCGGCTTAGAAGGTTGTACCCAGAGTCGCCATAGCCCAAGCTAGGTTGAAGCTCATAAGAACCGTAATGCATGGGGTCAGCAGTTGGATAGTGGTTTTGCAGCCGTGCTATATCGTCCATCATGGGATGGGTGGTAGTAGCTTCCTCGCTGCTGTAGGGAAAGTCTCCATTAGACGAAATGTTCGACCCCATGGAACCATTCAAATAAACAGGGTAGGTGAACGTGTTGAAGGGGTATACCAACATATTGGCGGCAGAGCCAAATCTGTTAGCCATGGCGCCAGAGGTGCCGCCCGCCCTGCCAGGGAAGGGGAAGCTCCCGGCCCCGGGGTTGGCCGATGTTGATGAATCAAAGGGGAGGAAAGTCCGCACGGGACGGCTAGTTAGAGTATCAGATATCTGTTATGAAGAGGGAGCAGTAGACTAACTCAGAGCTTGACATTGCATTCGGATGATCGCGACGATATGGACTTTCAGGTACTGTGAGCTCACCGTCGGGGGGTGACGACGAGCTCTGCGGCGTCGGAAAAAAGATCTTTGACAGTGATCAGGGTAATGAGGAAGGAAAGTCCAAGAACTCCTACCATGTCGATGACACGGGACGAGACCACTTGGGGTTTTGACGAAGACGTGATGAACAGCGTGACAAAATATTGCTCGTCTGGCTACTAATTTATCTGGAGTAGCCGAAGAAAGAGAAAGAGAAGGGGGGGTGGGGTTAAAAGGCGCACGCCAAACCAATAAATAACCACACAGCAAATCCAAATCCCCCAAGTCGGGATGCGAGCCAGGGACCAGCCATGGCTCAAGGCCAATGCGAGCTCCATCCATCGGGGAAATTTGAAAGTCGTATTCTAGAAGACACAACCGACCAAGCCAGCATCAAAAATAACACAATCCAAGGATTAAGAGATCTTTGACGAAGGAGGTAATGAATCCGACAACACCCGAACACCAGAGCGGAGGCAAGAATTTGGTCGGAAGTTAATCCGGTCAACAACAGCCAGTAAAGAGCATATAATGGCAACTATGTCCCTCAGCAATGAAATGCTGTATCAAGAAACGCATGAAGTTAAAGTGGATGCAGCATCATCATAACGCTTAGCGTAAACGAGTCTAACATGGCGAAACAGAGGCAGCGGGAGAGTGGGGGAAAAGTAACGAAATTGGAGATGCTGAGCACCAAGCTCTGGTTTATTAAGTGCTTATTGTGCGATAAGGACAGGTAAAAGGAGATATCCGAGCGCCATGATCATGGGAGCAGGCCCTATATGTGAACATTTGGAGTATCATATGAGCCAGTAGCACGCTGATCAGCTGATTACTTACTGAGCCACACCGAGAGAAGACGAGAACGGATGAAGGTCGAGGTTACATAGCTCCTTCGATTTATGAGACAGGTGCCTAATCAAATATTGGTACTGCCCCATGGAGGCTCAAGCGCATTTGAG
This sequence comes from Suillus subaureus, assembly GCF_016647635.1. Taxonomy (NCBI): domain Eukaryota; kingdom Fungi; phylum Basidiomycota; class Agaricomycetes; order Boletales; family Suillaceae; genus Suillus; species Suillus subaureus. The sequence goes on from NW_024538618.1 coordinate 52,066, forward strand.
AAGATGTAAGTGTTGTGGAGCGTTGGCAGGCAGCTGCACACCAATTATGGTATAGCACGAACCATGTTCCGCGAATAAGTCGATTACCAAACCGCGCCTAATAGTCCCAATCTTCGCGGCGAGTAAAACGTCCAATTGCAATTTTGGTTAGCCACCATCCGATGATCAGTCCCAAACTTCCTTGACCTTTCAGAAGCATCCATTCTCGATGAACCATTCATATTGTCCAACGCGTGGCTCTGCGTCACTGGACACGCACGGCCTGAGGTCCTCTATTGAACTTTTGTTTCTACACAATACGTTCATTATGTCAGTACTCTTCGCAAGACGCACCTCAGTACATGTGTAATCCATATATGCTTCCTCAGTCGTGCTATTTGTTCACTTTTGTTAGAGTCCCTCCTTACTAGTTGCAGTTACACACGCTGACCCAGTGATAAATCTGATGATTGTATTTAGTTCCCTTTAAAAGTGGGCGTAGCTTACACACGATTGCATCTACAAGGTTTCGAAGAGAAACACCCGATGAACAGCGCCCCAACCAGACGCTGAAGGCTCGCCAATTGTTCGGGTCATTTGCTACAAGAAAATCTCATTCATGTCAGCTCGACGAATTAGGGAGATGTTTTTTTAGTAGAGTCAGCCGGGAGGACCGTCACGTAGTCTCGGATATATAGTAAGTACCCGCTCACTGCCATAACAGCCGCTATCTCTTCCTGTCATACCGATAGCCCACTCCAATGGGATTCGTGTTTCTCCAACATCCAAACATGTTTGTTCGACCAGATCATTCCTAAATTTTAAAATCCGCTCAAGAGTCTGCGCAGCTCTTGACGGGTCGGGAGCCGCAGGTGATGGACTTGTCTGCTCACAGACCTCCCCGCTTCTACGAGAAAGTCAACACTTGCCGCATTAATCCTCCATTTCTATGGCGATTCATCTGCTGTAACCGAGGCTCAGACTCAGACAAGTAGGTGGACGCAACGAGGTGATCATACATGTGTTGTATCAATATTATTCACGAGACTGATGATTGAATACTGATCATTACTACAGGCAACCACAACCTACCGCAACGTCGGCTGTCTTTGTCCATGCTGCTTGCATAAAGGAAGCACGTCCCATACCAAAAGGCAAGACTTGGCTCAACTTCAACACCGTCGCTACTTCATAATCATCGTGAATCTAAGGCAAGCGCGTTGCATTGGAACTGTCTTTGTACTTTAATACTTCTTTAAGTATCGCAGTTATGGTGAAATTTAAGAAAGGAATGGTTGTACCAGCGAGGCGTTGCTTTGGGCCATCCGCGCCCCAAGACGGTAGAAGACTCAATGGAGATCATTTCCCCAGTTTTGAGGGATGTGAGGACAAAGACGGGCGTTTACCTCTACACCAAACTCCGCCATGTGAAAACCCTTAGGGCAAAGGCTTTTGGTGCATTGCCTTCGCCTCGGTCCGTACGAGGGCTACCAACCAGCGCGCTGCCGGAGGAAAAATATAAGGTTTTCAAGGAAGCACTGCAAAAGGACCGCCCGCCTAGCTAGTTCCGAGACACAAACCGTCAGTGGCCTATGCTTATCGCCAATGGAAGCGACTGATGTTTATTCTCACTTAGCTTCTCTACCATCTGGACTTCGGGCCATGCGAACTGAATGACACTCAACCCATTTCCACTCTAACATTTACCTACCAACTCATTAAAGTGTTCACAGGCTGCTCGCATTCAACGCCACCGGCGACTCGGACGACTCCGAGTCTCGGGCTCGACTTTTCACATCTGTAGCCAGATCTTCCCGTGATACCTGCACTGATTAGATTTACCACACCCAACGTGTACTCTGCTCTTACAGAATATTAGATAGTGTATGAGCCAAGGGCCCTATCCAGCATTAATATGGAAGGAGGTCGGTGCTAACGGTCGCCGGTACTAGTAGCACTGTGCTAATGCTTCATTGAACATTCCAAACACGCAGTCAACATGCACATACAGCGTGAGAAATTCAATGGGTGACTCAATCAGTTTGCGGGATAGAACGTTAACACTTCCATCTTCCATCTCAGAAATACCATGCCAGTATCTCATACGGTTCCAGCCTACAACGTGTGCGATCGCTCGATTATACGCTCACAATAGGAATAAGAACGAAACGAAGCTACACAGTCACAGCCGTCCGAGTCTTACCGAAACTTCGACCATTCTTTCGAGAGGACCATGCTGGCCGGCAACTCGGAGGTGGAACGCTCGACATTACTTTTCGAATGCGACTTTCACTGGCGCCTGAGCTGAAAGGCGTGTGATGTTGACAGTAGAGCGATGTAATTAGTGTGGTCGGGTCGTCACCCAAATTACAGTGATGCCACTGGCAGTTGTCGCGTGCGGTGCCTGTGGTGTGGGGAAGTACTGGTTCACGCTAACGGTGGGATTCGGGTAGTGGTGCATCTATTGTCATATATCGTGGTGTCTCGAATAGCCAGGGCCGCATGTGACAATACTGCCAATACAAGGCGCATTACGCAACTTCTGTTGTGACTTCCATTGCAACGTCGGACTTTTCATGTGCGCGAAGTTGCCAACTCCTCGCTCACCATCGCCTTCTTATGTATTTGCATATTGGACTCTGCATTTTCCTATAGGCGTGGGCAAGAAAACATGTCTTGCACTATCTCCGCGAGTACTCAGGATGCGGAACCATGAGGCTGTCGTATGTTGATTAATCGGAATAGGTGCAGATTTTGTTGTCATTCGCACGTAAAACGATAATATTAACCTTGCGCATGTCCAGGTGCATGCCCGCAATGATTCCAGTTATCTAATCGTGGCCAGCATGCTTTTCATTTCTGGGATGATGGCCGCTAGCGTATGTTCACGACTTCTCCGGTTATTGACATCTGCCCTGTAGGTTCGGCCAGTCAAGGCTTAGATCCCCTGCTCATTAACGATCTTTGCCTTAGTTCTGCTATGCAAACCCTTCTGCGGCTGCCTACTAAGGACTCTTCTTTGTACTGCTTTGCAGCTGTGCTTTGAAACTGGGTTAGCCCTTGGTGATGTCTGATACAAGTGTGCGGAGATATATCTTAACGTGAACGATTGAAGCTCTCCGTGGTTTTAAGGGGGCTCAGCCCGACTCGTGGTACTGGTGGGGCCGGATCAGGCTGTCCGTCATGCATCAAGTGTCGACCCAAAACAGTAAACGGAGCCTCATTTAGCCTGCGCCCCATCAAAATCAATCACCCGCCTATCCACAATCCTCACCTGTCTATTGCCCCAAAAAAGGATAATATCTATGTTGAGGTCACGATCTTGGCATGATACCCATCGTATCATTCAAGCAGGATGAGGACCTCTTTATCCGCACAGGAGACCTAACTTTTTCGAGTTTCGAGCTTGCCCACTCAGGCCCTTCCGTTAGGAAGCGAGTGTACACACGCACTTTTCAATTTACAGAATGGCCATGCTCTCCGCGAGCTTCTATGCATTGGCTCCGTGCTGTCCCCTCCTTGCGTTTTCCAGGCCTTCTCCTTGCTCACCTAATGTGATCTAGACTCGTCGCTTAAACAAGTGCAAGGCAAACAAGCGCAGGGGCTGGCGTTCCACCATGATTTAAGGACAAGGATTCCAACTGTCACAACAGAACAGCAGCACTCTTCCTCTCCAACTCCTCAACCCTCACCGACTACCTACTAATACAAACATGACTGACGTTCTTGGTGTTCTTGTCATCGCCCGCAATGGTGACCGCACAGAGTACTATCAGGACCCCAGGACCTATGAGAGCTCCTACACCGAAAGCACTGCTCTTGGTGCTGTAAGTCACTAGTATGCGGCTTGTAGCTTCCCTAGCTGATGCAGCTTGCACTACAGGCCGAGTCTCACCAGCTCGGATCCTTCCTTCGCTCGACCTATATGTCCTCGTCTTCTCCTTCATACATCGCGGACATGAAAACCGACCTCGTGGACACCCATGAGGTCCACGTCCACGCCAAGGCTGGCGGTGAGGGTACCGTGATCTTTGACTCTGCTATCGCCCTCCTCCAGGGTCTTTTCCCTCCCAACCCTGCTAACAAGATCGTTCTTGCCAACGAGACCACCGTCATTGCTCCCCTTGGCGGTTACCAGTATGTTCCCATCGAGACTGTCGAGCCCGGTAACGACAAGTCCCTTGAGCCATGGACTGACTGTCCAGTAAGCAATACAAAAATCCAAACCTGGGGATGTACGATCTCACCGTGACCCGCAGGCTTTCGAGCAACACATCGCCGATGTCTACTCGTCTTCTGAGTTCAAGGAGACCGCAAGGGCTGCTGGTCCTTTCTTCGGTTCTGTCAGGGACTACGTTTTCGGCCGCCCTACTACTCTTGAGAATGCCGTAGGTTGCACCTCTAATTCTTTGATACAAATGCTGATTACCTCTGTGATTTAGTGGAATGTGTGTTGCCATCTAACTTAGATTACTGGTGTCTGGCTGAACTTCTTCTAGATTTACGACTACGTCTCGACTGAGCTCTCACACAACAAGACCTACGCTCACCGCCTTCCCCCCACCTTGGTTGAGCAGGCTCGTGGTTTTGCTGACTTCCACGAGAACGCCGTATTCTCGGACAAGGATGTCGGTGGTATTGGTAACTGTGAGCCAATTTCGATTCACGTGCGCTGTCCACCACTAATCTTATTGTTGTTCAGTGGCTGGCCGCACGATCCTCCATACGGTCTTGAGCTCCCTCCAGCGGATTGCATTCAACGGCGACCCTCTACAATTCCTCCTCATTGAGACCTCTTACCAGCCTTTCATCTCGCTATTCCACATGTTTGAGATGGTCAAGGAGAGCCCTGAGCTTGCCGGTATCCGTGCGTATGATCTCACTTCAATGCATTCAGCCGATTAACACAAGGACTACAGCGAACTATGCTTCTGCTCTTGCCTTCGAGCTCCGTCGCGGACCTGCTCCTGAAGACCGTGACTTCGTCAGGATCAAGTTCAAGAACGGCACCAACGGCGCTTTCGAGACCTACCACGCTTTCGGCCACAAGTCTGACATTGCTGCAACGGAATTCATCTACAGGATCGAGGTATGCACCTGCGCTGGTTTTTGAATTTGCTAGTCTTAATACCACTGTTCTAGAACTACGCCATTACCAGCCAGAAGCAATGGGCCGCTGCTTGCAGCTCAGGTCTTGATGATGACTGGCTCCACATTGGCTCCCAGGACGCGATCTCCAGCACTGTCTTTGCCATTCTGGCCGCTGTCTTCCTCCTCGGCATGTTCGTCCTCTCCAAGTTCGTCAAGAGCGCCCGTGCCAAGGCTCAGAACACTCGCATCCGCCTTGCTGACGATGAGGTGAGTCAGTCGCACCCACCTCAGAGCCAGTACCCCAATTATGGAACCCTTTCCAACGTCGGTCCTGGTATCGCGCCTTTCTGAATCGTGCTGACGAACTGTCATTTCCTCTTTCTTGTTCATGACAGAACGTCGTCGCTCAGCCCGCTTCCATGAGTGAGAAGCAGCGCCTTCCCTTGTAAGCGCCGGCCTAGTAGGAGTCGGAGAGGTTGAAAAATATCTTCACTACATACTTCTGCGGGATGAGTTTCTTGTTTGATTGGTATTTGGACCGGATCGCATTGTTTCACAGACTCTTACCACATTTTTTCTTCTCGTTTGCAATATGACTGCTGTGTAGTTTATCACATGGGACTGGGTCCCCCTAGTTAGAAAAATTCACACATTTTCTCGGATTTTTGCATCGCCTGCTGTGACATGTTGATCGGCTTGTCGATGATATAGGGTCGAGGTAAATCATCGGATTGCAGAGAGTGCAACAAAGGCTATTCTGGAGCTTCTGGTGATTCATAGCTCAACATGCACGATACCTGGACATCGTTTACTATGAAACGCAGCCTCCGATCGTAAGAATTCCTTGTATCGCCACCAGACTTGCTAATGTGAATCAGTGAACCTAACTCAAGACTCACTCTTCTGTGGTCCAACGTTCAAGGGTTGATCCACAATTCAGTCCTCATAAGGGCGTAGTCCCCACTATAGAGTTAATAGGAAGTTTTTGTTCAGTGAAACATTGAATCAAGAGCCTCAGCCTAGCTTGCAGACACATAAGCAGATTTCCTTTTCTGTGTAATAAATCACCTAGCAAAAATTCCCTACAGTATTACGTAATTAATACCGCGTGCCTATGCGGTCGAGGACAATCAGTTTTTAACTGACTTTTCAACATGACCAAAATTCCTCGCTGCTACATAGTATGAATTCGATAGACATTTGGCCTATCCGAGTCCCTGAGGCAACTTAGATGGAGCTTTCGTCCGTAAGTGCTCCCCTAAGCAGTCTTTTTACATCTTCCAGTGTGTATGATGAATAAGTGTATCCATTTATCATTTGACGCGAGGTCGTTGGACGCTTGTGTATGATCGAATTTCTTGCTTTACCAGCGAGATCGATGATCTTCTCTCTGAATTATGTTCATTCTTACTACATACGTGTCTTGACGAGTGGATACTGACGAACGTTTCCCGGTGACTATAGGTCTGGACCATGATAATCTCTGCCAGCACAACGTGCCTATAATCCCAGCATACGTACAGAAATATCTGGTTGTGGTGCGGATATGGCAGTGATTCAGAGTGTACCTGGCGTCCTTATCCTCCTCTTCGGCACTGTCTACCCGTTCCGGCATCTGCAGAATTTCAGACGGCTATGGATGTATACGGTTGTGCACCTGCCCATCGATTTATTGCATTGTCCGTAATTTGTCTTGCGCCCTGCCATGACCAGCACAGTGCGCCTCAACTGCCCTTGAAAGCAACTCTCTCGCCTGCATGTTTGCATGTTCGCCAGTAGCCTTCTGGCTTAGATCTCTTGCCCTGTACCGCGTTGTGTCCCCACATTTAGAAAACTAGCCAATAATAGAAGTCCTTCTTTTCCTTCCCTGATACACGAGGCAGGGTAGCCGGTTCCGCATGCCCTCGGAGAACAGCTACATATAGCTATCGGCAACCACACGAGCGATCCATATCAACTCATCTGTTCCCTACACCCAGCACCGATTTCTTCGTGCATTCCCTGCATTTACGCTAGTGTTTATTGTATAACTGCTACATTATGATGGATATCGACATGGACTCTCCAGTCGGTCCCGTGATCGTGACGGACTACGATGAATCGCACAGCCACGGAATTTCAGTGAGATAACGTTGACGCCGAATCAGTTCTCAGAAGCAAGTTCTAACGCTCGTCATGTAGGTATATGGCGCCGGGATTGATCTTTGTGAGCTTCTACAAACACTGACCTTGTCGAAAGGCAAGACCAAGGTAAGCATGAGCCCCTCCCGTCATACGTAAGTTTGACTCCGTGATGGAGAAAGGCTCCCGAAGACGATCCAACGGTCTCTGTTGTCCCCTATGCCTTGCAAAGGGCAAGCGAGGACGGTGCAAACATAGAGGATCCAGCGTACCACGTGAGTGCAACCAAAATCATTGGAATTCCCACCATCAAACTTACGACTCATGTAGTCCGACGCGGAATCATCAAGTTCAAAGTCCAGCTCGTGCGACCTCCCCACCACAACCACCAACCACCTGCTCCCCTCCTCTATCATAGTCCCGCGCTCTCCACTTCCCGCATGCCACTTCCTCCAATCCATCCTCGCTTCACTCGCCCCCGAATCCCACGTGCTCTCTCCATCCCCGTACCCCTACCCCGCGGCATCACACTTCCGGACGACAGGAGGCGAATACCTGGACACGATTCTCACTCATCGCGCTCTGCTCAGTGCATTTCCTCCTGCACACCGAGGCTGTGCGATTGCCTTGCAGGAAATAGCAAGAGCAGTAGAAGTGAGGGCGTGGCGGGCCGATCATGAATCAGATGCAGAGGCAGTGGCAAACCTAAGGCAGGAAGCATTCCTAACTTCCACATGGCTATAACGAATTTATATCATGACGTGCTGCGGGTCAGCTGTCACGGTACACACTTTGAGTGCTATATAATATGTAGCACCCGTTTCAGAGTAGTTCGTGCGTTGGATCGAAGACAATTATGTCCAGATTGAACATTTGGTCCTCTTCCGTGGCGGCCTGTATAGGTTGAGTGGGAAGCGCCCCTTCTACTTCATATTTTGCTGTGGCCGATCTAAGTCTGAGAATCGACGTCCTCTAGCATTAGGAATTACAAATTAATGTTACAAGTGTGACGCACCTTGTGGTTCTACGCAGTAGTACATATTATTCGTGCGACCAGGAAACGACTCACTTCCTTCGATAGGTCTGGCTAGGGAGAGAGTATGACTGGTACTTTAAAGTTCAGCGAGGAAATCACGTAAGTACTACTTTTGCAGGTAATATCACAGGCATCGGCATTGCAGCCGAATAAGGACGTCTCTTTCTTTCGTGAACGAAAGGTTTTGATGAAGTTGAACGTCGCTTCACCACCCAGATGAATATTGGGTTGAGATATAAGAGCTTCACAGTTGCTGTGGGGAACCTCTACAAATCCGATTTTTCCCACTCTGCCACTGCTGTTGACAGGTTCACATGTGATTACTACTCTTATTAAATGCTTGTTCGGTTGAAGAACTAATGCAGTGCTGTGAAAAGGTTCTGTCTTGACCAACATCCCAAATTCGATTCTGGAAGTTATCATGACCAGCATTCTACCACCCTTCGTTCAGGCAGCATCGGGCTCACTAGGAGCAGCGAGCGCCAATGCGCTGACTTACCCACTGGATCTCATCACCACACGTATACAGGCTACGGAGAAGGGCACATCCATACGCAAACAAATCCACACCTATGGACTATCGTCGTTATACGATGGCATTGGGGCAGACACTGGTGCTACCCTACTTTCAAGGTCAGTAGCTTCTGCATTCTGTGTCTAAGAGTTGTTCATCATCATCGAATCAGCTTTTTGTATTACTACGTGTATTCCTTCTTGCGAGCAGTCGTTGTCCGCGGAAATGGAAAATCAAAGGCAGCCATGTTGTCTCTTCCACAGGAGCTCGCAATTGGTTACCTATCAGGCATTGCCAGTAGATCCATCACGACACCTCTCAATCTCATTACGGTGCGCTTGCAAACCGCTCGAGTGAGCGATGATTCCTCAGCACAAGGAGGAACATCACGGTTCACGGCAATTTGCCAACAAATACTTCGGGAAGAGGGGTTACGGGGATTCTGGAAAGGTTTGGGTTTCAAGAAGCGCTTGTTCGATCATCACAACTTATGATAATGACCATAGGGTTCTCATCCAATTTTGTGCTTTCACTCAATCCCGCGGTCACACTCTATCTGTTCCAGCAGTACAGACGAGTGATGCTCAAGGGGAAAGAACGTGCCTCCCCACCCCCAGGCCATTCCTTCGTAGGAGGCGCGCTTGCAAATTCTATAGGCGGGTCACATTCCTCTGATGCTGTTGTTTAACAAGTGCTAATACGCGACTCACGAAGCCGTCATTATGTTATACCCGTTGTTGCTCGCAAAGACTGTCGTACAAGCTTCCCGTAGATCTAATTCAACCAACAATTCATCACAGGGCCCGTCAATACGATCATCACTCCAAGGAATATATACCGCTGGCGGATTCTTCGCCTTATACCGTGGTCTCGCGGCGCAGTTGTTCAAGGGCATACTGAGGCAAGGAACAGCTATGATGGTGAAACAAAGGTGACTTACTAGCCCCCTCTACCAATGCACCTGTTGAATTTATGACCCCACCAGGATCGAGCAACTGGTCGTACAGGCCTATCTCAGACAGCGAGCACTGCGTCGCGTCCAATATAAAGGTTAATAAGCATACCCAAACAATCTCAAGTGCCAGTGTATAATGTTTTATTTTATTGAATGCAAGTCTTGTCAAAAAGTAGTCAGTGCGGGAGGTATGAATATGGTCCGAGTCCGAGTATAGTGAAAGTCCTCTGCTTAGAAAGAGTTTAAATAGACAGCCACTTGGCAAGCAGAGAGGGAAAGTATGGCGTCCCGAGGCCGGTGACGGGATCCCAACCTTTAGTTGCATTGAATCCCAGAGTGCCACACCCTGGGTTCGTTCCGTTGGTGACATCTTTAAAGCTAGGTACGAAAGCAGTGGAGTAGATCTTCAAAAAACGTCAGCTACAACTTGAAATTGGAAGAGTGATGCATGACGCACAGTGGGGTTGATGAACCCAAGAGTTGGTTTGCCGCGCGCGATGCGAGCATCGTTCACCATGGTCAAGATAGCACCGACGACAGGTGAAGCCGCGGACGTCCCATACACGAGCTGGAAACTACCATCGATAGCAACGACGTAGTTCGCTCCATTGGCGGAAAGATCGGGATATGCACGGGACTGCAAGAATGGTCAACCTTGCCCTTGACTAAACTTGGGTCTGAACTATGAAGAGACCTACTCCGGTAGAGTTATAGATATCCTTCGAGTACGAGATCGGATTAGCTGCTAGATACCCTTTGACCGCACCCTTCTGATAGTCGGGCATACTGAAATAGTTGCTGAATCCACCGCCAGAGTAAATGACTTGTTCACATGCGTTTTCGGGTTCCCATACATTTTGGCCAGGGCTAACTTGGGTGGCACCGACCGCAGTGACATATGGACATGTAGCAGGGAAGGAGGGATTGAAGATTTTACCGTCCCAGGTTTGACTACCTGCAATAAAATAAGTCTAAGCTTTGACGATGCTTGAATGATCTGCGAATTTACCATCGGCATTTAAACAGTTCCCTGTGTTCCCTGCAACGCCCTCGTCTCCCGAACTGAAGAGGAAAGTAACACCCATGAGGCCGAGCTTCGCGTACTCATCACATTGGCGAATAGCATAAGCGGCAGAGAGGTCGGCCTCATTGTATCCGTAGGATGTAGAAATGACGTTTGCGGGCTGGACAGTTCCGCAATCCTCATCGTCTGGATCGTGCAGCTGAATATAGTTAGAATATCATCATATTTGAAAAACTTACCGTTGTATCCGCCACTAGCAGTGTCAGGATAAACAGGATCCTGGGAGGGATCATCACCGCCATCATACGCGCAGTATGTCCCATCCAGGGCATCAAGGAAGGTATTGAAAGAACCACCTAAACATCGGCACAGTCAGCCTTGTATGTTGAACTTACCGGTCATCTCCATACCTTCAACCCAATCTCCAACTTGGTAAAGAGTAATGTTTTGTTTCTTTGTTACCAAGGTCATACCGTACTCCAGATCGAGGTTGGATTCCCCATTGTAGTCGAAGGAAGCGTCAGAGCCAGAAGCGCTGGAGCCAGAAGGTGTGAGGCTGCCTAATACAACCATCTTGATCAGTTGCTCTGTGGGAAATGAGTTGCAATGGTACCTCCATCGATCGAGACCAATGTAGGGGAAACTCCCTCGAGATCAGTTGAAAAATTCTTTGCGAACAAGTCAAGATCAGACTGCACATAGACCTGTGGGGTGTATTCCACTTCGTAGTTCGTCAGTCCCCAGCATAGTTGCACGGCGGAAGTGCACGTACCAATTCCATAGCTGTTGATGTTCCCGGCGACTGGCTCGTACCAAAGTCCGTAGAGAGCCCTCAAGCAAATTGGCGTTATTTGCTTGTCACAATCCTCAATCTGGTCCAAAATGTCGTCGATGTGACCGGTCGTCTTAGGAGTGCTACCCTGACCAGGTTGGCCGATCGGGACTCTGCTATATTGATCACGCTTCTGGATCCTGGCATCAAAATGTATGGTAGGAGTCACGAAGTCAACATGCGGGATCACATGCTCTGGTAAATGGTAACTCTCGCAGGCTGTGGTCAAAGTTAAAATCAGGTCAATGAGCGCTATGACCACAAGACTCACCAATGTGTTTTGTGCCGGTTTCGTGATCGTACACATGGTATTCAGCAAGCAAAAGATTTTCAGCCTCTTCGACAGTAGAAGCCACTTCAAGCCAGCCCTTCGTGGGAGAGAGTTTCATGCGGTGGGGCTCTACACCGCTTTCGATCAACCATGAACGCACGGTCTCGATGGTTTCGGGTTTGGGGGCAAATTTAGCTGCGATCTGACTTGCAGACCAGTGGTTACCGTAATTGGATGAACCAGGATGCGACACGTCGTAGAGAAGTGCTTCAATGTTCTCGATATTTGACTGGGCAAGCGCAAATCGTAAGGGAATCGATGCAGAAGAATCGAGCTTTCGTGCACGGGTCCATCCTGTGGGTATGTGGGAACGCTGTTCGTGTACCCGCCAAGGAGAGAGTGTGGGGTCGGCAAACGCACTGGCGGCGAGGCCGAGTGTAAACGAAAGGACAGGTAGGAGGAAAGAACGCATTAGCTGTAAGAGCCACAAAACAACAAAAAGTGGGAGAACGGTACCAAAGTCAGTAGGAAAATCTCATCATTGGTTTTATAGCGTCCAAGATTCGAGCTAAAATAGTCTCGATCAAGGAAGCGAGCAATGTACGTAGATCGTCGTAACCATGCATAGCAGAACGTTCTCGTTCTGAGACTCATCAAATCATGATATTACGATGTGGGTGCATGATACCTTGGAGGAGCCATGAGGCTATGAAGCACGGATAGGACAACCGTCAACATTAACGGCCATCTCTGAACATGAGCGGCAGTGAGTCCAAAAGCATCGTAATAGGTGCTAATAATAGGTATCGACACTTCTCGAGTTTCAATTTCAACCTCATATAATTGTATTATGTAAGTATATGCATATGTTCCACTCGCAAGCTCCGTCATATATTCTAAGTGCCACTAGTCTATGTGCCCGATGCATTACCTTCGTCAAAAGGTCGTCAACGGTCGTAAATCTTCGTCAAACAACCACATGAAAATTGGGCCCTTCATTGCTGCCCAATGCTGGTCATAGCATCTCCTAAGGTGGCAAAGAATGCCTCGGAGCCTAGGAGCTCCTCAATACCTGCGCGCTCGAACATTTTTCGAGGACCAGAACGAAGGTGAGTCACGAAGAGCTCAACGCCACGATTCTGATCGAATGAGATAAAGCTTTCAAAGTCGCGTAAGCTCTTACCTGATACGTCTCCAACAGCTCATGGAAGATCTGCACTGCCGAGGCATCACACGTTTCGACGTCTGCCATATGGAATACTAGTGTGCTTGCGGGCTGCCTTCTTGGCTCTTCTGAAGGGTGGGTCCTTTCTGGGCCATACAATTCCAGTCTACGAAGACGTTCTTTCAACTGTGCCGTGTTAGCTGGTATGCGTATTGAGCTTTGTCGGCATTCAATAAGATGATATAGAAGCGCACCAAAGTCCAAGCTCTCTCTGATACGAATGATTAATATGCCAGGAACATCTTCAGCGCCCGGATTGTCAGCAATGGGCCCCCATTGATCAGTGCCAGGAATGCGTCCCTGCAACACCGTCTGAGCGCTTAAAAATGTTTTAGGTAATGACATACCAGTATAATCAAGCGAGTGTGCGAGGAACGCTTGATAACAAGCAGCAAAGAAATGATGAGACTGACAATGATTCCGATCTCAATATTCCAGATGACAGATAGCGAGAAAGTGAGGAACATCATTGCAAGGTCAGTCCAAGCTCGGATCCTTAACGTCAGTGGTCAGCACCCTAAGACTATACAAGACAACCTATCGCACCTCCAATAATACATTAGGTCATGGGGAACCTCGCTGAATAATGATATCACAAAGAGGCAGATGCTGAAGCCAAGTCAACGCCACAGACCAAGCGGAAATGAAAGGCACGCACATCGAGGCCAAGACACATCTTGGCAGGTAGTATAGATACGGGAGAAGGAAGAATGTCGCCAACAATGTTATGCCGGCAGTAACAAGGGAGGCCAATTGCGTGCGCGCACCAACATCGCCATTAATCTTCGACCTCACAATTGAGCCAAATGCTGGCAACGTGCCAGGAACGAAAGATCCAAAAAGGTTAGCAGCCCCAAGTGCAACGAGTTCACGGTTCGGACTGATGGAGTAACCAAAGCGATCAGCGTTCTGCTTGGCCGCAACGGTACTATCCAAGAAACCCATGATGGTTATCAAACTGATTGATGTTAATAAATATATTCGCGAAGGAAATTATGCGCATACACTGCAGTCGATGTCGTTCCTCTGATGTAGCTTATCGATTGTTTCAGCGGAAAGCTAAAGAAATGACCGCCAGTATTGATAGGTATTTTGCCGAGGATATCAACACCTTCTTCGTCCCAACGTAGATAGCCTGAAATAACTATGCAAACCAGTCAGAGAACCAAAGATAAGAAGCTAATGGTCATACTTGTAGAGAGCACGACAACGAGTAGGACTTCAGGGAGCCGTTCGATCCACCAAATTCGTCTGAAGTAACCTTTGGAAGTTCTCATGAATATGAGCACGAGCAGCGCCCCGAAGCTGACCAGCATCGTCGGTTTGTGATAATTACTCCATGAAAATTCTAGAAGAAAAACTATCTTGTCCAAGGTTGACTCGGGATTCATCTGGTTCTCTAGGGCAACGAGGCCAAACATAGGTATTAGTTGTTCTCTATGATACAACTTGAGCGCTTCGTGGGTCATCTTTTTTAACGATTGTACGCACATCGTAATGACGACTGCAACTGCAGTCACGAATCCTCGGAGGAGTGCACGACTGAGGACAACATCCAGGAAGCCCAGCCGAAAGAATCCAAGCATCGACGCAAACAACCCAACCTACAAAGTTATAATTTGTCATATGAGTCTTTTTGAGGCAATGTTCTAGCCCCAACAAATCATTACTTACCTGGAAAGTGATGGCAGTGGAAACTGCAATACCGACGGCATCGGCATCTTCCGGACGAGTATGATGATCCCCACGACGGTAATCGGAAACTGCTTGTCCAACAAGGAGTGAAAGCGCAGCTTCTGGAGCAACATTAAGTTGTCTTGACGTCCCCAGAAGACTGTACATGATCGGCGGTATGGCGGCAGCAAACTAAAGAGAAATGAACATTTTATCGGAAAGATACGAAGGGGCGCACCAAACCAGTTGTAGGACTTAGCTTCGCAAGTGAAGTTCCATAACTGACAGACTGGGGAATGAGCATAGCCGCAAGAGTGACTCCAGCTAGAAGATCGCCACCCAAGCTGATGAATATGAGCTCATGCGGTTGACATTGCCATGTCTACTCACAGGGAAACCGAATAGTCAGGTATCCATGCAGTAGATGGAACATAGTATCGGACTCGTTTCTTAAACATCGAGTTGCGCTTGCTGGTATCCTTTGGCAACTCAACACCTGTATTTTCTTCTATGGATGGGTCTAATAAATGCTAATAAATGCTCACCAGAAGCAGAAGTTCTCATAGAAGAAGAAGAACCGTACTGGGCGTGAGTCGTATGACCTGTCTCAATGTCGCTCTGATTTACGAGTGGTGTCCGTTCTTCTCGATGAACCATGTCTGACAAGGATGAGACGGAAGCAGCTGTTGACAAAGAGTGAAACCACGAGACGGGTTCCATGGTGCTACCTCCACTCTGCTGCGTCATTGCTGAGCATATACTTTTCGTGAAAGACTGCGAGCCGCACTTCCGCGAGTCGTTCGACGGAAAGTTAAATTGAAGGTAAATTCCAAATTCGGAACTAACCGCTCCCTTTCAACCCCGACAACCGATCTCAAATCAACGTTTACTTGCACTAACTACTTTGCTAGGCCTGCCGTCTATAGAGATATGTAACACCTACCACACGCACCACTGCAGCAGTAAGACATCACTGATCCCTCCAGACAAGCCCAGTGACTTCGGCCGTGTTCAATTCAATCACCATCAACCTCCAGTAAAATGTCGCAGCTCATTTCAAGTACCACACTGGCAGTGACCACACCCCTTCGAACATTTAGAGATCATACGGATACAATACATGCTGTAGCAGTTTTCCCAGATAGACAACGCATGATTACTGGCTCGTGGGACAAGACACTTCGTCTGTGGGACTTGGAGACAGGTGTCATGTTGAACAAGATGGTCGGGCATCACGAGATGGTGCGCGCATTAACGGTATCACGAGATGGGCAATTCATAGCAAGTGGTGGTTGGAACGGAGAGCTCATCGCCTGGCACGGGGAAACTGGGAATCCTCTCCACCAAGCTATTGGCGCAGCCCATCCTGAACGGATCCTCACGCTGGACTTTTCTCCCAATGGAACAGTGCTGGCCACTGCTTCATCAGATCGAACGGCTAGGCTGTGGAACACAAAAACATGGCGGTGGTTACAAGGAAACCAATTACACTGTATGGGCATCGTCCGCTCCGTTCGGTACTCACCAGATGGTGAAATTCTTGCCGTTGCAACAAACGGTGACATCAACATTTTCAATTGTGGTACGAGGGAACGCGTCGCAAAGTTCAAGGGTCACACTAGACGAAACTTCTGTCTCGCGTGGACGCCCGGTGGCACACGTCTTCTCTCGGGGGGCGATCAAAATGATCCCACCATACGTGAGTGGGATCCATCGACCTGGATGCAGGTCGGTGATCCCTGGATGGGCCATACCCATACTGTCCATGCCATCGCCGTTAATTCTAGTGGAACACTCGTCGCGTCCGCATCCGAAGACAACAATATCCGTCTCTGGCGGCTCTCAGATCGACGAGTCATTGGCATCTTCCAGCACTCAGACTGTGTGCGATGTGTCACCTTCTCCACGGATGGCAAGCACATCCTTGGTGGAGGTAATGATAAGATGATCTCAGAGTGGGAAGTACCCCACTCGGAGTCTGTAGGTTCCCGGTGATTTCATATTCCTTCGTCATCTCATCTCGTGTATTTTTTCGGTGTCAAGGCTCAAGTATCTGATCAGATCCTCGCCATCAACGCGACCGCCCGCGATGCATGCATCGCGGGTGACTTGTCTACCGCTGAACAGCTTCTAACACAAGATATTGATACCGATATCAACAACTGCACTTCCTATGCCAACCGTTCATTCGTACTGGCACGCAAGCATCACTGGGACCACGCGCTCCAGGACGCAATCAAGGTGAGATATACTGACCCATCATCGGCGCCTTGTGAAAAGCAAGCTAACTTTCATCGTGACATAGTCCGTCACTATCCAGCCCTCCTTGATTGGGTATATCTCTATGGGCATCGCCCTATGCGGAAAAGGGAAACTCGGGGACGCGAGGAAAGAACTTGACCTCGCATTCATGTTCACGAACGAAGATTCAAAAACCATTCATTTTCTTCTCTTGATTAAGGCATGTCAAAATTTTCCTTATATACTCCGTGCTTCATTACAGTTTTCAGGCCATCGTTATTTTCAATGCAGATCAGCATGAGGAAGCAATTCTCCGCGTCCGGAAGCTAGCTGCCGTTTCTCCCAATGTCGATATTCTCGCGTGTCATGTCGTAGAAGTGAGTGTCTTAATCAAGCCCAGGTTTCGTGCATTTATACTGGTTTTCACACATCAGGCCTATCTACATGTTCAGCTTGGAATTAATGCCTTGAATGGCGCCCATTATGACGAAGCTGCTGACCACCTTACTGCCGCTGTCAATTCCGGCACTTTCTCATCCAACTTGGATATACACATAATTTACGAGAACCTGGTGGTGGTATGTTGTGATGTAATTGAATGTGCTTTCAGTGCTCAACCGCGTACTTTTTGTAGCTGTTCGGTTGGGACCTGAAGTTCTTGTGGCAAAATGCACACCAGAAACTTTGCGATGCACTTTATCAGGGAGGTAGACTTGAAGAAGCCCTGGGGTTGTACCGAGAAATGATGGATAAAATTGACGAAACCACAAAGGCCCGCTGCGTTGATTGGTCCAATGGCAAGTCTTGAGTTTACATTGTCACGCAATCTATGATTCTCACCCGCTTTTCACTCAGCTTTCAGGCAAGATTGCAGCGCGCTCTATCTTCCAAAAGGAGATGCCGCATTCACTGCGAGCAATTACGACAGAGCTATTGACCTATACTCTGTGGTGGTCGACCTGAATTTTGCAAATGACACCGTCTTTGCAAACCGCAGTAAGGCGAGGTCGGAAAAAATGTTATGGGAGGATGCGCTCCTCGACGCACAAAAGGTGCGATGACATCTACTGTTTTGTAACCAATGTTCAATCTGGCAATACATAGGTCGTTGAACTCAACCCCTCATCTCATATCGGTTACCAGTTGAAGTACATAGCGCTTCATGGCGCGCAACGTTATGATCAAGCTATCATGGCTTTCGAAGTGATGCTCGCCAAATTAGACAGTGCTCAAGACATGCAGATACGAAGTAAGCTCTAAATAATAAATAATACACGTGTCCAGATGCTCAAGTCTTTCCTCAGAGCTGCGTGAGCATTACGTCAGTCCCTCCGAAGTAGAACGTGACATTCGAAAGTCCGTTGACGTTCAACTTGATGTTTCCCCGCGGCCGCTCCGTCTACTCAACACCGCCACCGGGCTCCTATGTGACCAAGAGGAGCAATTACACGCCTTCAAAACAAGCACAGAGTACAACGAGCTTCTGTTGTCATTGACTATGAAGCATGCAGACCACCGAATGGAGCGCATTACAGAAGTGGTGGCAACGTACTTCCGTTGTGCTATGTTATCACATAGATGGGAAGGGAAGGAGCCACTGCTGCATGACATCAAGGACAAAGTCATCTACCAGTTGAAGGCAGCTGGCGGTCTCGTGAAGTTGCAATCATTCTGTGAAATCGCTCGAAAGGCTGGGTTACGTTGGGCGTGGGTTGATTCATGTTGCATCGATCAGCACAACAATGTCGAGGTCCAAAAATCACTCAACTCCATGTTTGCCTGGTATCACCATGCAGCGCTCACAATTGTCTACCTGTCGGATGTTCCGCATTCATCCAAGTCTGGTGCACTGGCAAGGAGCGCTTGGAATACTCGAGGATGGACCGTTCCGGAATTCCTGGCTCCTAAAGTCATCCTCTTTTATCAACAGGATTGGACTCCATATCTCAACGACCATTCCCCTAACCACAAGGAGTCTGTGGAGATCATGCGCGAGTTAGAGAATGCGACGCGCATAGATGCACGGGCCCTCGTCGCTTTCCAACCGGGGATGAAAGATGCTCGAGAGAAACTCCGATGGGCATCTAAACGTGTTACCACCGTACCGGAAGACATCGCCTATTCACTGTTTGGCATATTCCGCATTCAACTACCTATCCTTTATGGTGAGAACAAGCAAAACGCTCTCGGGCGGCTCCTGCAGGAGATCGTAGCTCGATCAGGCGATATTACTCCCCTCGATTGGGTCGGAGAATCATCCGAGTTCAATAGCTGTCTTCCTGCCAATATTGCCTTATACGCAGCTCCACCATGTACCCTGCCATCATTGCATGAAGATGAGATTCAGGCAGCTGTTTCGTCGCTGCGAAATACTGTGGCAGTGGATTTGGCTTTGAAACTATATACCCAGCTTGACAGGATGAGCGCCCCTCGTTTCGCGAACTGCAGACTGCACCTGTGTTGCATCGCATTCCGGGTCACTGCACAGGTTAAACGGGGGCATGATCCAGCCCAGGAGCCTGCTCATTTCACGTATGGAGTCAAGGCAGACGGACTTCACGACCTGGAGATCACCACTAAAGAGACGCTGATTCAGTTTGTAAGGCCAACTCTCCAGACATTCTTGCTTGTCCGTCCCTGGAATCGGTGTCTGCTCGGGCTACCTGACTTTGCAGAACTCCACGACTTTGGAGACAATACGCAGAGCGAGGATGAAAATCGGTCCATGCTCAGATTTTCTGTAGAACAGGAGCCGGTTGATTCGGAATCTCTCTCACGAGCATTACGATTGATTGTTCGCCTTGGACAGCCGTTCAGCGCATTTTTGCTCGCGCAACAGCACAGCGGAGAATACAAGAGGATTGCGTCAGATTGCGCTATCATTGCACAAGTCAGAGCTGTGGCTTCTATTCACAACATGATGAATGTTGAAACCCTAGAAATATTGTAGCTGTATGTACTTGTCGATGACCAGAGAATCAAGATCTCTGAGCAGTTGTTCTTTATACCTTGACTCATGTATATAGGTACCCTATCGATATCATTCTCTTCAACTGTTCATCGCGTATACAGTACTTCACTGACTCACACCATTAATGCCCCTTCATCTTCCACCACCTACATTGGATTACTTGGGTTCTTGAATATTCACGCTCTAGAACAATTGAACGCGCAACTCGCAAATTTTTGGCGAAAAAGGGCCTTCACTCAGAGAAACCGGTGAGCTGCGTTGAAAGAAGGCAGAACTGATAGAAAGGTACTGAGGGTCTAGTTGTATAAGACCTCCCGGGTCGCGTGGCATAGGAACCGCTGACCACAATGTGCGCCATAGCAGAAGTACGTGTTTCTTGATATTGAATGGGCCCGGCGGGTTGAATGATCAAGTGTATCCCATGATATTGAAGCGCGTAGTGGGGAAGACTCGTTCCACCCCTTTGCTGAAGGGCAGGGCGGTCAACTGAGCAACAATGCCAGTGAAAATAATGGAAGAATCTAAGAGCGAATTAAGCAAGCAAAATCAATACGAAAAAGTCAACTTACACTGTATAGAGAAAAACTGGCTTCGGAGAGCCAAGATGAGGATGGTGTAGAAGATATTCAAACCCCATAGCCAGCTTACGAAGGTCTCAATGAAGGTCCTCAGAGCTGCTGAGGTTTAATAATGACAACGTAAAATCCATTGATGCGACTAACATGTTATCAGCGATTCTTAGGCCAGTGTTTAACTCTGTCGCCAACCATATTACCGATTTGCAGATTTGGATCTGTTTATCTTAGAGTCGCGCCTCACTGACCGTGATGCATAGGCCCGCCTTATGCGAATATTGAGCATTGAGTACCCCTGCTTTCACGCCTGACAAGGTACGCCTGTCCAATTACTCGGTTATCAGTGATGGTGCCTTGATGACAGGTGAGGCAGAACACGACACTCGTACAACTTACTTATGAACGCGTTGTACTTGACCAGAATTGAAGTAGTGAATGTGACGTTTTCAAAGGGATGCGTCGAAGACGGGATGTGGCGCAGCCGATACTCGCACAACCAGCTGGGGTGTGCGGATACTCCATGTCGGTGGTCCCGTCATGATCGAGACGATAACGGACTGACTTCGTTCCTGAAGTCAAAGTGAAGTAGCAAGTCGTTAGATGGAGTGATTGGGGCCAAAGTTTCCGTCGAACTCGTTTGGCCTTTGACGACGGGGTATGCAGAAGAGGATCCCGAGGGAAATCGTAGCAATACCTTAGACGACGGCGCCCAGAGGGTGGAAAGTATGTGGATACCTAGACTGTTTGATACGGGTTGATTTGTTGAACTAGCGCTTCATGTCTAGAGAGACGTGCGAACAAGATATACAAAGCGAAACCAATGTAGCTTCCCGAATACCTAACGCCGGGTGTTTGTCATTTGAGTCGCACCGAAAACGCCTCGACCCCTAGTTAAGTTCTAAAAGAGCTAGGGTTGATTACCTTCAACGATGCACAAGTGAATGACATGTCAACCCACTACCAACTCTGGAACAAGTATTCAATTTGGGCGGGGGTTGAATAAAGAGATATTTTCGGGACGCTTGCCTTGATAAAAAATGTGCCACAGACCTGAATACCTATAACAGGGAGCACCTTCATTCAAAGGTATTTAGGGATTTTGCATTATTAGCATTTCTAGTACTTAACCTTAGCACGTCCATGTGATTTGATAGGAAAGGGGACTCGCATCGATGAGGTTTACGAAATCCAGGTCCTGTCCAATCGGCCTGGATGCAAGAAGCTATGAAATATGAACTTACCTATCCCTTCAACGCCTCCATGAACCAAGCCTGGCAAGGATGAAGTAGCTGTTAACAAAGAGTTAAACTGCGAGATGGGTTGCTGATTATACTTTCGTGCAAGAGCGAATGGCGGTACAATACGTAAACCACTCCAGGGATTATCGATGACTCCGTCTCTGACTTATGAGCCTTGATCTGAACGTTTCCCTGTGATGGAAGCGTTCTTCACGAATCCGCTTTCCTTTTGAATCTGATCTGAGGAGTGCAATTTCAATGGATCAAGGCTTCATTTTAAGCAGGATTTAGGAACATGCTGAAAATATATAACTTGGTCTCTCAACTCGACACGTACCAGACTGATACTGTTTCTGAAGACGCTCCCTGAGGTAGGCTGAAGAGTGAAGCCACGGACTCCGAGCCATTGCGCACTCACACAGGAGTCTGGCGCGCGTGGAACTTTATCAGCTCTGCACATGCGTCAAAGAGGATAACGGAGCGGGACGTCCGAAAACTCTCTGGAAAGCTGTGTGAGACAGTTGATCAGAGTCTAGACTGGCAGAACTTGAGACCGAACCGAATTGATAGGAAGGGGACTCACTTCAATGAGGCATCACTGACGAAATGTAGATCGATAGATATACGTGTCCGTGCACGCAAAGAACTCAGTTGGCCTTTCACAGAAGCTTTGGAATTTGAAGTAGATAAGACCGACTGGTTATCAGTTGCTAAGTCTGTCCCTGCGCGGACTTGGAAGAGCCCCCAAAAAGAGCCAGAACTGACACGCTGCTATGCCACAATGCAAACATTGCCAAATAGGGCCACGCAAGCTGTTTAAGTAGTTGGTCGTCATCCTACACTGTTTTCATTCCGCCCGCCATGTCTTATCATCTCGCAACTTGGTCATTACTGGCGGCGGCGTTGGCCCCAGCGGTCCTTGCAACCCCACTTTCTACCAATCCTTACAATATTCCTAATGGGCCGCAACTCAAGGTTGCGCCATTAATGGCTTCTGAGCATCCATATGGAACCGTCAACAACTCGTACATTGTCGTTCTTCGCGATGACCTTCCTCAGGCGGTCATGCAGAACCACTTCAACTTCCTCCAGATGGCTCACGCCTCTGACTCGTTCCTCGGTGACGAGTCTGCAGAGGGCGTCCGTCACTTTTACGACGGAGACATTAAAGGTTATGCTGGAGAGTTCACTGAGAACGTCATTGAGCAGGTACGGCGGATGCCTGAGGTCAACTTCGTAGAGAAGGACCAAATCGTCCATACCATGGATATCAGTACTCAGAAGGGCTCGCCTTGGGTAAGTTCTTTCACCGAGTACCGTGGCTTTCAGTGGAGTTGATTCCACACGCAAGGGTCTTGCCCGTGTCAGCCACCGTAACAAACTAGGCTTCAGCACTTTCACGAAGTATCTCTATGACTCGGACGGTGGTGACGGTGTTGACGTCTATGTCGTTGATACTGGTATCAATGTCGCCCACTCCGAATTCGAGGGTCGCGCTTCTTGGGGCAAGACTATTCCGACCAATGACGTTGATGAGGACGGCAATGGCCATGGTACGCACTGTGCTGGTACTATTGCTTCCCGTAAGTATGGTGTCGCCAAGAAGGCAAACGTCATCGCTGTCAAGGTGCTGGGTTCCAACGGTAGTGGTACCATGTCTGATGTTGTTGCGGGAGTTGCATGGGCAGCTCAGTCAGCTGTTAAGAAGTTGGCAGCTGCTCGCGCTGAATTTGCCGCCACTGGGAAGACCAAGCACAAAGGATCGGTTGCAAACATGAGTCTTGGTGGCGGAAAGTCTCCCGCTCTTGATCTTGCGGTCAACCGCGCTGTTGACGCTGGCCTTCATTTTGCCGTTGCTGCCGGTATGTCGCGCCAGATAGTAAAGATCGTTGTCTGACCACAGTATCAGGTAACGACAACAAGGACGCCTGCAAGTACTCACCCGCAGCAGCCGAGAATGCCGTCACAGTCGGTGCCTCCACGCTTGGCGATGAGCGTGCATACTTCTCCAACCACGGCGAGTGTGTAGATATCTTCGCTCCCGGTACGTGTTTCCATTTGTTCAGAGATCAGCTGCTTATAAGCACTGCTTTCACAGGTCTTAACATCCTGTCCACGTACATTGGTAGCAAAGATGCTATCGCTACCCTCTCTGGTACTTCAATGGCGTCTCCCCATACCGCTGGCGTGCTTGCATACCTTTTGTCAATTTACCCCTCTGCCACCTTCGATCCTACGTTGAGCTCGACGTTCCTTCCTTCAGCACTCAACCTCGAGCACCCTTATTCCTCATTCTACTCTCTCTGTCATGCTGCCCTCCCACGCTGGATAACCGACTTCATGCCGTCACCGCAGCTGTTCGTCAATGCGCCCATCCCTGACGGTCCAGCTGTACTCTCCCCTTTGGAGCTCAAGAGAGCTCTTCGCAAGCTCGCATCGTCGAACATGCTTAGTGATCTGCCCCCGAAGACAGTGAACTTGCTCATTTTCAACAACGCTACCGCTTGAACGTGATAAGTATATAACCAGCAGGCAATTCGCCGTTATGTTGCATGGTTTCTGCAGCCTCACCTATTTAGTTGCAGTTGTATTATATATCTAAATCATCATACATATCATGGATTAACATTGAGAGTCTGAGAGATCTGTTGAGCGATTTCGCGTGTTGTCTCCGGTAATAATAATAATTGTGGACATAGGGCGCCCCACGGCCCATGTGATGGCCAACCTGCGCTGTCGCAAAGCAAATGTGGGATTCAGTACTTAGTTGAATGTGCTTAGCACTCGTCTCTTATTTTCGCGATTCGAGTTAGATAATCTGGTGGTTTGCGTGATTTCTGAATACATATCATACAAAGTGTGAGCGCTTTGGGATAGTAACTAGTGTTGATAAGAATTGCGCCCATAGTACAAATCTTGAATTTCTGTGATTCGCAATTTAGATGTTTTGTATCTGCGCCACCGCCTCGGTCTCTGGCTTGAGACTCGCCCAAAGGCTGTCGATAGCGTGCACTGGGTTCCAACCGATCAATTTAGCTCGTTCCGCCCGCACACGGGAGTTCGATCCAAGATATGGGCCCTATCAATGTTTGGTTCGTTAGTACTCCGTAGACAACAAGCCAGATCAAAGACCTACCCCAAAATACTTCTGCAACTCTTCCTCCGTGAAAACGGTAGGTTCGGGACTCTTGCCCACCTTCATCTCATATAACAACTCAGCGATAATCTCAGAGATCCTACCCACACGATGTTCTCCATTTGCGCCGAAATAGAAGCCCTCGCGACCGTGACCTGCTCCACCTGGGCCCTTCATGGCAGCGTCGAAAACGGTGATGTATAAAGTAGCTATGTCATTGATGTGAATGTTGGGCCATAGATTCAACCCTTTCCCGACGACTCCACCCTGTTTTCTCTTAATGCTGGCTTTAATAAGACCAGGGATTTGTATAGAGTACGGGTTCTGAATGCCGAGTTTGACCAATGATGTATCCGCGATGCCATAAATCGTCGAAGGCAAAATAATATATGTCCGCACGTAACCTGTACCGAGCGTTTGTTATGAAACATAAGCAACAGGGTAAGAATCGACATTACCTGTTTCACCAGCAGCGACAATTTCGATGTCAACTTCACGATGAGGTTGTGTCTTGGGTAGTGACTCGATCATTGGGATGTCAAGGTCGGAATAGATTTTGTCGGTAGCATAATTTCCTGCGGCATCGTCGATAAGGATTCCGGTTCCAGACTGACAAAGTTTAGGATATCTTGAAGGTGAAGCGAACAAGAAAATACGTACAGTATGGATGAGAATAGGGACCTTGTTTGTTTCACCGTATCTCTTTTTCAATCCCAAGAGGATTGCTTTGACTGCTTGAAGGTCATCGGCGTCAGCCTGTATAGAGGTAATTAGCTATATCTCAACTCGGGAGCTTAGACTCGTTAGTGACGGACACAGGCAAAGACTACATCAGAGTCCCTAGCATGCTCTGTCAGCTTTTCAAGATCTTGGTTGGAGCCGACGACAGCTACGACACCGACGCTATTGAATAGCTCGACCTTTTCGGCGGAGCGAGTGAGAACGGTTATCTGAAACGATTCGGCCCTAGGGTGGGACAACAGTGCAGATAAAACAGATCCACCAATGTAACCTCGAATTGACAGTCAACGTTGAGTTCTATTACGGTCAAGGAGAACATACCAGTAGCACCTGTTACGAAAATGCGCGTCTTGTTGGATTCTGGCATGATCAGTGAGTTGAGCTTTGAACTGGGAAGTGGTAGTTATCTTGGACATATATAAACTACCTGTAAGATGGCATCATGATGACATCAGAGGACTGACTTAGTCACCCTGGGTGATAGCAAGCCTTTAATCGATATTACTGGCCCGGGTACCTACTCTATAGGCTTTTTGCGCATGTAGCTCCTCCAATGCCTCACATTTGTGCGTAGCATTTGATGGGTTGGCATGACATTCCACGCCCTATAGTAGCAGTGAGAGCTTGAACCAGACGTTGGCAACTTGGAGGTCAGCCTGGTAGTACTTACGTCCTCTCGCCGCACTTTCTACATTGGTCACACGTTGTCACACATAACATAATGACATATTGTCACATCGAAACCTTCCCGGTCCAAAGTTCAGCCTATCCAACAGGAAGCCTGCAGATTCCAGAAGCTTTTCCCGACAGTCCTCTTTGTTCCATTGATCGGCTGGTAGTCCCACGGCCGCAGTGCCATACGTATCCAAAATCCTGCCAGAACGCTTAGCTCAGTGCACTTAAGATCTGGGCGCAAGTTGGTGCAGAATCTCTCGCTAGTTTCAGGAGCTGAGGAGTCTCCCCTACCAGTAGATAGACCAATCAAAAGAAGACAGTTGTTCCTTTGACGAGTACGATGTTGATAAAGTCATCCCCGATGGTCCCGGGCCATGCATCCGGGATAGCATATCTTTTACCATGTAACGCTGCAACTCCAGTCGAACTATTGACACGTATTCAGCTCCGAGGAGGTGGTCGCTTTACTTTCTGCCACGTGACCGCTTTACTACTTTCCGAAGAGCGGTGGTGCCGCAAGGCTGTCGTCTGGATGAGCAGCAAGGCGAGCACCCTAAGATTCATGCGGCCCTCACTCAATGTCACATTTAATTTCTACTTAATCTTGTCCTGGACACAATCACCCACCTCCGAGTCGTTCTCATAACGGCATTGGTTTCGCACACCGGATGTCAGGAAAGACGGATTCACAAGTACTTTCGTGACAGCAAAACTCTGTCTGCATATAGTAGTGGGTCTTTAAATATCTCTAGTCCCCACCCTCCCCGTACATCTCTCATCTCCCATATAGCCATGATTCACAACGATGCGTTCGCGAGCCTGCCCAACCTTCTGAATGTCCTTCAGGCTCATACTGGTACCAAATCAAGGCTTTTTCTTGGTGCAGCAGCTAGTGCCGTAGCCTTAACCATCATCCTGAAGCAGCTCAATGTGAAACAACCCAAGCTCATAACGGACTACGCGAAAGTAGCGAGAGAACTCGACAATAGCGGACTAGAGTTTGATGAATGGGACTTCATCATTGTTGGAGGAGGTATGTTCCGCAGCTAGAGTACCTCATGGACCTGATCTTGTCCAGGCACGGCAGGATGTGTTCTGGCATCACGCCTCTCTGAAAACCCGAATACGCGGGTTCTACTTATTGAGGCTGGTGGAAGGTCAGTGTCTGGGATGGTTTTGGTGGCTTCGAAGATGCTGAGCCTTTCCATAGCTCCAAGGGTGTCGTGGAAAGCAGGATTCCTTCTGGGTTCTTGCAACTATTCCACACCCAGCGGGATTATAATCTTTATACAGAGCCCCAGCAGCACGCAGGCAACAAGAAAAAATATTGGCCTCGCGGTAGGTCATCCCAGTCAACTCACACCTTGAAGTTATCGCGCTGATTCCCCTTTATCAGCCAAACTCCTCGGAGGATGTAAGTGGACGTTCCACCATCAAAGAGCCATCTGATATTACTTAGGCTCTGCTATGAATGCTATGATGTAAGCTGCAATGCATTCCCTTAGTTTGACCATCGTCTGACCCCTACTATCCCAGGGCGCAATACGGTGCACCATCTGATTTTGATGAGTGGGCGGAAATTGCTGGTGATAAGTCTTGGTCGTGGACTAACTTCAGCAAGCACGTAGTTCATCCCCCGTGGTCACTCCCTTCCGTTGATCTCTGTTGCTTCAGATATTTTCGCAAATTCGAGAAATACAACCCAGACCCGCGCTTTTCACACGTTGATCCCCTCCTTCGCGGTGCCAATGGACCAGTTGAGATTGGATACAACGCGCACATCTGGCCTGGCTGTGCAGGCTTTGTTCGGGCAAGCATGAACGTCGGCATCCCTTTCTCGCCCGACTTCTGCACGACCAAAGGGACGCAGGGGACAAATAAGGTGCGTCTTCCTGTTCCGCTGACTCAACGTTTTATGGCTCACTAACACCAGTCGTTACTTTGCACAGATCAGTGAGTTCACTGGTAACTATGAATATCAACAATTTCCGAATGACCAATACATAGTGACATACATCGATAGCAAGAGCACTCGTGTGACTGCTGAATCTGCATACCTCACTGATGACATCCTTTCTCGTCCAAATTTGACAGTCGTCACCTACGCCCGTGTCACCAAGGTTCTCTTTGACACTTCCAGTAGTATCCCACGTGCAATAGGTGTTGAGTTTGCCAGCAAATCTGATATGGACATAGTTGGACCCAAGTTCCATGCACGGGCGACCAAGGAAGTCATTGTCTCGTACGCAACTGTGATATGTCTTAAGCAATTGCTTACCTCGGTTTAGCGGCGGCGCCATACACTCTCCCCACATCTTGATGCTTTCTGGCATCGGTTCAGCTGTCCAGCTTTCACGTTACAACATACCTGTCGTGCTTGACGCTCCCGGAGTCGGTGCTAATCTCCTAGACCACCCAGCAGTCCCTCTTCGACTTGAGGGAAAGACAGGAAAGGGATTCAACCATCTTATGCCTTACAACATGCGCACGAGGTGCTTGTTCATGCGAGACCTCCTGCGATATCAATTGTGGGGCACTGGCCCAATCGCTTCAAATGTTGGTCATGCGTTCCTTGCACTCATATACTTGTTGAATAATGATATAGATCGGCGAGGCTGTAGCATTTTTCCGATCAGACGATCCCGTGCTTTTCCCGCCCGCGGAGTACAAGCATGACATCGAGGACGCCAACTCAGGCACAGATGCGCCTGATATCGAGCTCATCATGTGTACTACTGCAGCACGCACACACAACGGACTTCTGGGGAAAGAATTAGAGGTATATCAAATACTTACTGTCTTATTACGGTGAGCAATCAAGGCCCTGTATTTCAAACTGATCCGAGGTATCATTGTACTGCCAGTCCCACAAGCAAAGGATCACTCTTTCTCAAGTCTGCCAATCCTTGGGATAACCCACTCATAGACCCTAGGTTGGATACCTGTTTACAATCCCACCCTACTATATACTCATTGCGGATTAGCTATCTTGAAACCAAGCATGATGTTGATGTACTTGTTCGTGGCGTCCGTACTGCCTTCAAAATCGCACACACAGAACCCATGTCCACCTCCGTCACCGATGTGCACAGCACGCACCCTGGACTTGATCATCACTTCTCTCGTCTCAGTGATGCAGAGCTTGTTGATGTTATCCGGGATCGCGTGGAGACGCTATATCATCCGGTAGGGACGTGTGCGATGGGTCCGGGTGGCGTCGTGGACTCGAACTTACGTGTCCATGGCACTCAGGGTCTTCGGGTGTGTGATGCAAGTATCTTCCCCAAGTTGCCTTCAGGACACCCGGTGAGTGATGAAAGCTCTGACTGTTTTTACGTGAAAACTGATAAAGATCCAGACCGGTGCAGTTCTCGCGACAGCGGAGAAGTTGGCTGATGTTATCAAGGCTCAATACGCATGATTTGGACGTAATATTTGTACTTCCGTGACTACCCTTTACCAATTGAACCATATAGAATCCTTTCGTTGAGATGTCACACCATGATGGTACCATGATGTTCCTTCTATCCGCCCGGCTCGAATTCGGTGGTAAACCGGTAATACTTTTGATATGCCACCGCTTCAAACGAGGCGTTAATAACAGTGTCAACTCACAACTTATTAAACCTTGCCTCCAAATGACTCGGAAGAAAGGTGCATGTGTATATATTACTAGCCAGTCACACTCGTCGCCGAAGTCGCACGGCCAGATCCAAGCGAATGCATAGAGAGTTAGTCAAGTAAAACTGTGCAACATGCTATCCGGAGTTTCGTACTAGCTCCATACTAGTAGCCGCGGGGGCGGCTGCTCGAACTTGAATTCAACTCGTCAATGGGTACCTTGCGTTGGATCCTTGTCCCAATCAAGGATCAAATGCAGGGTACCAATAATCATGAAGTTGTGATATGGCGTACTTGGTTGCCCGTCAAAATGTAGACCGCTAACCTTACTTATAGTTGTACTCTATGCGCGTCAACGGCAGATTGGCACCACAAGAGGGTAAGGTTAGGGTGAGAGAATTCGAGTACAACCGATATTGACATGTAACACTGTTTTGGACTGACAGAGTTCGTTGAGTAATTTGGGCGAAAGGCTTTCCCGGTCCGAAACAAGGGTCCGAACCTGTGCGTTGAGGTGAGCTGTGAGAGCGGGTGGGTCCGATCAACTTGCAAACCTTTCTGTGATAGCGACACTCAGGAAGCGGTCACCAATATTATGCGTCGGACAAATGGTATGTTTTGATCTTTAGCTGTTTTGGTGATATTTCCACTTTTTAAACTAGCATTTGTTCGTCCAATGATCGGGGAGTGGCGGGTGGGTGCAAAAGACTGGACTGGTGTCTAGAACTTAAGACGATAAACTTTGGCTGAGGTGGGCAGAAGCAACAAGTCTGCGCCACCTCGCCTAAATTTGCACATAGACTTAATTCTACGCTGGCCTCGTACCTCGGCCTGCTTAGAAAGCCATCTGCTCTATCATGATCGCTGCGATTTGCAATTGGGGCGTGATTTGGCAGAATGATAAAGACATCTGTAATAACCATTTTGGAGGCTTCTCGCAGGCGGGATGGAAATGATGGCCGTTGCTTTGGATGTGGAGTGTCGGGTGGAGGTAGGAAGTTCAGATCACGTAATTCACGTCCAGGCGCGTCACAGGGAATAGCTGTATGGGGGGCTCGAATTAACTGTCAACACGAACACCATGCCCGGTGTACCAGCAGGGAAATCATC
This sequence comes from Suillus subaureus, assembly GCF_016647635.1. NCBI lineage: Eukaryota > Fungi > Basidiomycota > Agaricomycetes > Boletales > Suillaceae > Suillus > Suillus subaureus. The sequence continues at coordinate 83,096 of NW_024538618.1, forward strand.
GGATGCCTTTGTACCTTCAGACGACAACTTGATGGAAGAGGGTTCGGCTTTGATGTCAGCTAATATATATGATAGAGTCCTTAGTACTCTATCCGATCTACCCATTTTGAGTACTCCTTCAGCCTGTCTTCAAGTTCGTCAACATCTTCTGTGGCTTCGTCCGGTTGAACCCTCGCTGGTATTAGCGGCACTGACTCGTCAATGCATCCACCTCCTCTCTCAAGGTCACAGACTTGGTCGCTACCACAATCTTTAATCCCATCGTCGTCTATATCCTCTGCAGTTTCGACCTTTGTTGGTATCTGCGCCACTGAGTCATCCCCTTCATTCCCTTTCTCAAGGTCACGAAGTTGATTACTCCCACTACACCGTATTGGATGAGCGGATCTGAGTCTAAGCAGTACGATGTCTCACCTAGGTTCATTCCTCATTAGCATTCCAGACCTTTCGAGTTCGTCTTCGTCGATATCCTCTATGGCATCGTCTGCCAGTTGAACTTTAATGCACTTTCCAATATAACGAAGGTCACGTCGATCCAGATATTTGTCATGTGGAGTGGAGCCCAATACTTCGGCAGTTCTCGGTAGGCGAGTCGTGAGCCAAATGATATGTAGAACTCCGAAGCCCCCGACAAAACCCTCGTGACTGGGAGTAAGTCCAGCCAACGCGAGGATCGAAACCAAAGCGACGGATGAGGCCACAAGCGCCGCCAACAATGGAATTTGAGAAAACTGAAATAAGGGCTGTAAAGCCGCACACGTTCAAGATGGAGGGTGAACTCACGTGGACCCTTATCGTATTTACATTTTGGTTGATTTCAACCTGTCCGGTTGCCCTGTCAAACCCCCCTTCACGCCCGCCAAGCTGTGCAGCTAGAGAAAAATCGTGATCAGCTTTCCTGGGTCGGAAAAGGTAAGGAAGCGACCTGTCCAGATCATCATCCCAAAGTACTGGGATAAAGCCCGTTCCAGCTCGATTGGAGACAAAGTGAAGGTGGGCGTGCTGTTGTTAAACATTGTAGGAATTATCTGCTCCTGGGTCATATTCAGAAAACCCATAAGTAGTCTAGGCAATGTCACAGATCGTAAGTCTCATTCTCGTTGCAATATTCATGGATATTGAACTGACCTTTCGGGCATATATCCGCACATACTACCATTACTGCCGCCTACACATGGCCCAGATAAAATGCTGTTGTTCCAGTATATCGCTTCCACCGGTGTTCCTTCAAACGGCTTTGCGAAGAAAGGTGCTTCGGTCTGTAAGTTGGGTCACTACACTTAAGACGGCAGGGCATGAAAACTAATTCCACACACCCAATTCAAGGCTTGATTTGTGGAGGGAGAATTCCCTGGGAAGATTGTCCATCGATTGTCAGAGGATGCCGAATTATATGTAGTATCAAGAAGTAAATTGGATTGAACGTCGACGGTAGCCACATGCTTCTCAAGAGACATGTGACACGCAACCATGTATCCTACCACTTGTGTACTAGACACTTCATGCCCTAGTAAAAATTATAACAAGATATTCAACGTCACTATGTCCCAGGGGAATCATGCTCACCATTGCTGTCATACGTTGCCCATGGCATAGACATTGAAGCGTTCTCTAGCACCACTCCACTTTCAGCCATTGCCGTCGTAACAAGAAAAGTAAGATAATCCTGCGAGGTCTGTTAACAATGACCTATGCCATAGTGGTGTTCGCAGTTCATCTACCTCAACAGACACAATGTGCAACACTTGATCTGACCCTGCATACCGGTGATTAGTAGCTGTGGACATCAAATAATTAACAAACATACAAGGAATCACGCTGATGAAGTCTTCAAGTTGAGGGGAGCCATCAGCATTGGACCAAAACGAACTCGGCAACAAGGAGCAGTTGGCATCTATGAGCGTTGCATTCACAACTGCAGTTCCAAATCCAGGATTTGGAGATAATTCGTCGTACAATAAGCCGCCTGATAGCCCCGTGGTCACCACCCCCTTGGTCTGATTTGAAGACAAGGCAGCCGAAGTTATCACATTCCAATCCAGAGCGCTGATATTTGTCGTTAGATCTGGCCATGCGAGTTGCGTAGATGATGACCCGGCGACGGTGATGGTGTAAGTTTGAGGCGAAACGATGTATGGTCGCAGGAAAGAAATGCTTGAGAGGGAAAAGAGGTAGCAAAACACGCAAAAGATCCTCATGGGAGACCTGAAACCAGGATATGAACCCTGGGATAAAAGGCAAAGGCAAGCCGAACTCCAGCTACGCCAGGAACTCCTGACGTCATGCAATGAAGAAAGAGACTGGAAGCGTGCTAGATCATGGGGAAGGGTGACAGTTTGAGCCAAGTAAACTAGGGCGGCGACCGACAACTACAGAGCGTCATCAGTCTACATTTCGGCCAACCTGCTGAGTCTTACAGTATAGTATGCCTGTATACACTCGCGAATGCCAAACTCCCACGTCTCAATATGAGACGTGACTGAGAACACAATGTCTTCTTTATTGTAGTGGTTGGTTGCAAAAAGGAGGAGAGCATTTAGGATAACAAAGAGGGCATGTAAGATCATGCAAAGCCAGTGTTGCATGAATTGATTGGGGCGGTGTGTCTTCGTCTCTGAAATAATGAACGGCTTAGTATACAAGAGGCACCAATTCCGAAGTGGCACCTTTGTGGCTCCCCAACACTCTGTACTTGAAGGAGAACAATCTCAGCGACTTCATTCGGTGCCAAGGAGTGCCCGCACAAGCGCAAATTCCATGCCAGATTCGTTGAAATACACCTGGTTTAGTCGCAGATGTGCAGTCCGAACCTGCTATATCTGGGAGGTCATCAATTGCAAAAACCCGACTACTATCTTGAACTCCAACTCGAAACATTCCGGCCCTGCGGAGCACCTGATTATCAGGATATAAAATTCTGGCGAATTGGGTTGTAAGATCCTGTGAATGTTTTGCCAACCACATGAATGCCAGGTTAGACGTCTGTACACTTGTTCCTGTCCTTCTTGCAGAAATACGAATAACGAGTGCAAGAAGATAGCAGGAAGCGAGCAAGGCGAGAAGGTTCTAGATTTCGTCCTTAGTTCTGAGATTGCAAGTGAAATATAGAGTCACATACCGAAGTATAATCAAACTGATGTAAAGATTTTTTTTATCAGCGTCTCCATAGTAGCAGCAGTGCAGGAGAACGCGAGCAACGTACTTCCAGACGGTTCCCCAATACAAACTGTGTTACTTCCGCTTCAGCTTCGGTCCGTTGAAACCCCCCGCCAGAATCACCCAACTCCCCGGCTGTTAAATAATATTAACACTATACTTGTCTTGAGATATGCAAAGGAAAATGCTGACCTATCCAGACGACTTTTGCATACAATCTTGATAATGCCGTCTCCATCTGATGTTTTGATATCATGAATGACGGTGTTGTATTGAAATGCTCGTTTCCACTCGGGGCCGTATCTTGCGTGATATTGATGGGAACATCGGGGATGATACTACTGAAGGGCATGCCTATCAACTGCATGAGTAGCCTGTCGAGAATGAAGTGAGTAATTTAGATGCTTATAAATGGGAGGATGTGCGCACAGTTCTCCTACTGACGTGTTCCTGTTGCATGGGTAATGGTCGATCTTGTCAAAGCAGGTTCTTATGCCCGTGTAAGAAATTTGCGTCTTAAATGGCATTGTAATCTGAGTGGACATCATTATCATTAATTCTGATATGCACGTGCATGCAGGAAACATACCACGCCGCCATCGACGATTTGCTCGGGAGGCAAAGATGCGAGTGCTGGTATGGTTGTCCATTGCGGAGGGGATGCAGGCATTTCTGGGACGACCAGTAAAGTGTTTGTCTGCGCATCCACGGTAGCATTTCGGCGAAGTAGTGATACGTTGCAGATTGCAAAGTGCAAGTCGATAGAGCTCCGAGTACTATTTCCAGCAACTTTGCAACAAGGTTAGCCATGGACTAGCTATCCGAAAGGTGTACGTACGGTCGCTATCATAATACCAGGTTCCTTGCATTGTTGTTTCGTCAATTGAGGGATTTTCAGCAGTCCCAGTCGTCAACAGGAAATTGAGCCAGCCCTGAAATCTTTAGTACATACCTCAAAAACGTGTTCGACTTGCTCACCCCAATCAATGGACTGTCAAGAAGATACAATACTTGGTCTTTCCCTGATAGAGATGAGTCAGTTGCGACTCGGTCAATAATGGGCTCACATGGAATTGCATCCAAAGCAAGGGTGGTTGTTGCGTTGGTATAGATCAAAGGCTCGTTTGCGACACTTTGCTCGTACGATAAATTTTGTGCAAGGAAGCATGTGACGCTCACTTCTGTGGCAGTCACAGTTGCGTTTCCTGTCGCATCAGGGGATATAATGTCATAGAGGAAACCGTCACCGAGTCCTATGGCTGTCGGAGATAACTGCCCAAGTTTCGATGCCACAGATAGTATTGTTAACCAATTCCAATTCTGGGTGTTCACAGTAGCATCTAGCCATGTCGATAGCGCAGGTACTGCAAAGGTATGGACCCTTTCAGCAGATGTAGGGACTAGCACCATAGTAGCATGAGAACGCAAAAAGGTGAGGCCTATGACATAGAAAAGAAAGACAGTCGCCTCTGAGCAGGCCGTGGCAGTCATTCGTTGGTCCCAAAGAGCAGCTAGTGCGGCGCCAGGTCCATACATGGCATTCAACATGTCGTATATCGCAGTCAATCTAAATTCGCCACCAAACAGCTGTTTGAAAATGAGATTGTACGTCGAGAAACTTAGCAAATTCAACCATATCTAGGAAATCTTTAATTACTTCCGATTTTAGTGATAAACTAGTACACGTACCTCATAACCAATGACGCAAAGTAAAAAGCCCCAATCAACTTGCAAGTGGATGGAACGGATCGTGTAGGTGGAAGGGGTCATTGTGAAGTCAAAGTTGCGCATGTATAACAGGAGTAAACCGCAGTGGATGATTATGGGGACTACATGGCATGCAATGCAAATGACCTTCAAGTTCAAGTCGACTCGCGACTGCTTTGTTGAAACTGTGGGGCGTATTGATGAATGTGCTGGTGGGTGGGGTTCTATGATGTCCATCATCAATGTTAGAACTGGGGGATGCCTTGGCCAGACCATATATATATATGGCTGTTCAACTTGATCTGAAAAAACCCACCTTCTCGCTTAAGTCACTTGACGGGTTACGACCTGCACCTTGAAGCATCTGATTGGTTGGAGATGCAGCTTATGGTGCGGATATCTACAAAGTTCAATATCGTGTCTTTTGGCATCTTATCTTTACTTAGATAGTGAAGTGATACGATGCTAATGAGACATTGAAATCTCATGCAAGAACTTAACCGTGACATACCGACACCTGTGGTTCCCACGTAACCACCCTATAGCTAATTAAACGTGGCGGGTAGGCTTGATGCGGCGGGTCTAATACGATTGGTTTTTGGTTGTACGCACCCAAATGAATAATTATTCTATAAAGGATGGCCTTCAATGGGGCTAGTGGCCCAGTGGTGTAGGCCTTGATTAGTTAGTTATATTTGATTCATTTGCGTATTAGCAATCGTTTTGTTCGCACGGTCGCGTGCTCTGTGATTGATTAATCTAGACTATTGTCACAATTAGCGCAGGTTCAATATTGCAACCACGATGTCCATTGCACACGGAATAAAACGACTAGGTGTCCTCGGTGCAGGCCAAATGGGCACCGGCATCGCCTTCGTATCCGCCCTCCACGCCAAAGTCCCAGTCCTCCTCCACGACAAATCTGCACACCAAATCTCCAAAGGCCTCTCCCTCATAGACAAGCTCCTAGCCAAAGATGTGTCTAAAGGCCGGCTCCAACCGTCCGATGCAGATGAAGCGCGTGCACGCATCCAAACCGTAGACGCCCTCGAAGCCATGCGCGATGTAGATATGGTCGTAGAAGCCGTAACTGAGAACCTAGACCTCAAACGCGCTATATTCCGTGATTTTGCGGCGAAGATCCGTCCGGATGCGATTTTGGCTACAAACACGTCTTCGATTAGTATTACGAAGATTGCGCGGGCCGTTATTCCCGAGGGGGCATCTGCGGCGGGGGAGGAGGGGAAGGCTGCGTCTGGGAGGGTGGTTGGTGAGTGTTTAGGATGGTGTATGGGTAATGATCGATTGACGGCAGGTGTTCTAAGGTCTGCATTTTTTCAACCCTGTACCTGTCATGGTGATGCAGCTGTTTACTGTGTTTTGAATGACGTGTTGATGCCATGTATGAATGTCAGAAACTCGTGGAGCTCATATCTGCGGTGCAAACGTCACAAGACACGCTAGATCGCTCACGCGCATTCGCTGAAGCGTGCGGGAAAGGTATTTGTCTTTATGGGATGTATTGTTCCGTTGTTCACGCTCCGATAAGAGGTCGCTACGTCGCAGGACGTGCCTGGGTTCGTGTCTAACGCGTTGCTTATGCCGTTTATCAATGAGGTGAATACCTTTGTCTGTTGTCTGTACGTCGTGTGTTTAATTTCACCCCAGGCGATCATGTGCTTAGAGAAGGTGATGATCCGACACTAACGGATGATTATCGGTTTTACTGACGCTTGTGTCGTGTGTCCAGGGCGTTGCGACTCGTGATGACATCGACAAGACGTTCAGGTTGGGCATGGCACATCCTATGGGGCCGTTACAACTTGGTGAGTTGCTGTAGCGAGATGTGTTGTATCTTTCTGATGGTCACGCACGATTTTCTATAGCTGATTTGTAAGTGCAATTATCATCTTTTTACTGTCTGCGTCGCTCATCGGGAGATTAGTATCGGTCTTGATACTTGCCTCTCTATTCAACAGACGCTCTACAAGGGTACCTCGGATTCCAAGTATCGCCCTTCGGTGTTGCTTGAGCGTATGGTGGATGCTCAGTATCTTGGAAAGAAAAGCGGTCGAGGATTTTATGAGTACAATAACTGATAATTATCTCCTACTTGTATCCATCTACGTGCAAAGAACACTATTTTTTCCGGAATAACCCCTATGCCAGGTCATGTGAGATACTTACCAAAGTCTAATCTATTCCCGTGCATACCAACAACATCGTCTTGAACCTCACAGATGCCTCCCAAATCCCTTATCGATCTCTCGCATCCCCTCACGCCCCAATCGAGCATCTACCCCGGAGATCCACCCTTCGCGACACACAGCGTGTGTAACATCCCCACCGACGGATACACCGTACACGCTGTCTCGCTCGGAACGCACACGGGGACACACGTTGATGCCCCATTTCACTTCTTCGCCCATGGCCAGAAGCTGCATGAGCTCTCTCTCGAGCGATTCGTCGGCCGCGCTTTAGTCGTCGATGTGAGGCACCTAGCGCAGGTGAGGGGGTGCATTCAGTGGAGGGATGTGCGAGAGAGCCTCGATCGGAGTCGTGGGACACTTGCTTCCCTTGGGCCGCGGTCGGAAGGGAAGATCGATATAGTGCTGTTCTGGACGGGGTGGGATGGATGGTGGAGCGAGCGGAAGTACTTCGACCATCCGTATTTTGGGAGAGATGTCGCCGAGGAGCTTGTTGAGATGGGCGTACGGCTCGTGGGTGTTGATACGCTAAGCCCGGATGAGACTGTTCTAGTGCAGGATGGAGGGAAGGAGAAGGAGGATGCGTTTGTGATGCATGAGGTGCTTTTGGGTCGTGGATGTTTGATTTGCGAGAATTTGACGAATTTGGGGAAGCTTGTGGGTGGGGATTCTGAAGAAGGAGAGGAGGTATATGTGAGCCTTGTGCCTCTGAGTTTACACGGTGCAGATGGGGCTCCTGTACGGGCGTACGGGTGGACTGAGAAAATTGGGTAGACGACAATCTTGTCGTGAATACAAATATATTGATCTCGTGACGAACCGTGCACGCGTGCATCTTCACTTACCTTATCTAATGTTCTAATCTAAACGTTTCGCCATGAAGATATGAAACTCGTACGGAACTCAGGTGTCAGCAGGTCACCCTTAGTCCTTAGAAGCTGTGCCGCTCCTCTGGGCCGCTGAATGTCAAGGGAACAGATACACCTCTTGGTAGAAGGTCGCACCGGGCCAGGCGGGCCTGTCCTGTCATTCACGATTCCTAACGTACATAGTTACCGTCATATGTAAAGAAACATGTGTTCAAGTCAACTTCAAGTCGTAAATAAGTCATATCAAAATAATAGGATTTCATACATAATTGAGACACCTGGCTCCCACAGTTCGTATGCAACCGCGATGATGATCGACCTCACCCACACGCTGACGACGTCGACAGAAGCCCCGATGTCGATATGGCCGGGGCACCCAACACTGGAAATGACAAAAGTTGCCACTATCCCGGAGCAGAATGCGAACGTGACGCTTATTTCACTAGGGTCTCATACGGGAACCCACATTGATGCGCCCAACCATTTCATTGCGGACGGATTGACAGTGGACAAGTACGACTTGACTAAACTCGTGGGTCGCGCACTGGTCGTCGATGTGAGGGGGAAGAAGGCACGTGAGATGATCACCTGGGAGGACATGCAAAAATGGGAGGGAGAGATGCACGAGGGAGTGATTGTGCTCATATGCACTGGGTGGTCGCAATACTGGGGCAAAGAGAATTACGAAGAACACCCGTTCATGGATTTGGATGCGGCGAAGAAGCTTATGGAGACGGGAGTGAGAGTAATTGGATGCGATACGCTGAGCCCTGACAACATATGCTCGCCTGAGTGCAAAGTGCACAAAGTGATACTAGGAGCGGGAGGAATGATTGCAGAGAATTTACGTGGGATAGAAGAAGTGCTGGCATTGAAGAACCCGATTGTGAGCCTGCTGCCACTCAAGTTGGATAGTTGTGATGGTTCGCCAATACGAGCGATAGCTTGGTCTGCAGGAGGTGAGTTAGTTTGACTATTTTATAAAAATCTAATTAACCGAGTTCAAGATATCTGACACGTAGCCTGACCCCAAAGTAGATGTGGGGTTTCGGAAGCAATATATCCATTAATGATTTTAACAAGTTGGATAAAAAAGCCGATAATCATTCCTCTTAGCGTCGATTAACTAGCTAAGGCTCCCAAGGCCAAGTACTTCTTCAGACTGCGCTCATCTTTTCTGCTGCGCGCTTTGCCGGATGAGCCTCGTTCGTTCTTTTGTTCGTGCGATTTCTTCATTTCCATTCTTTTCTGCTAACTTTCATCAAGGTTGATTGAAGCTTCCTTTGTAGCTTCAATTTTATGCAGACGTTCATCAACCAGGAGCGAAACACAGGAGTTTGGGAGGTTTTACCTTCTACCTTGTGGGAGATCAGGTATGGATCTGTCAGCTGGTCCTTCGACACACAATACTGTCGTGTCCCCATAAAACCTGTCTCCCATCCAAAGCCGCCCCATTACCATGGCTCCCTACTCAGGACATCCCGTCCGAGACGCCGTTATACAGTTCTTTGCAAAGCTAAACCATTCGGAGCTTCTCAAGATCCGACAACCCTACCCCATAACTCTGCGAATGAATGGCCACTCTCCGAGCCACTGAATAACAAATTCATTGGTGTTCAAATTGCAGAAGACGTTTTGAGATCGTATGAACTGAATTCCGGATTCACTCACTCGATCATGCCTGATATCACCTTGGACGAGTTGTATACTAATTGGACGAAGTTGTCGGTTGACGTCGACGAAGAGGAGGTCGAGTTTGCGAGGTCTCAGTGGGCTGCTCTTGTTCAGGATCTAGTTGGGGATATCCAACTATCCCGGGCTATATCCGCCTCCGACCTTGACGGTGCGTTTGAGATTTACGCTTTGCTTGCAAATCATTTATAATCCTTCTCCTCAGGTGGCCGTCCCCAGTCTCCGCTCTCTTCGCTGGAATACGATTCAGAGCCATCTACCGATTCTGATATGCTCCCTTCCACACCTACACAAAGGAGTGCATTTTCCGATGTTGAGGTACATCAACCCTCCCCAGTGTTAGATGTTCGTGGTCTTTCTCCACCCAAGGCTCTCAATGGGTCCGCAAGAGCTTTCACCCCCAAATCAGGCTCGCAGTCCAAGTTTTTGGTATCCTCCTCGCCAGACTCCAGCTCATGCTCGAGCTCATCTCCCGCCCCAGTCAACTTTGTATTTCCAGCTATCAACGGTAACTACCAGTACCTTCCTCCAGGCCTGAAAAAGGACGACCAAGGGTTCTACACCTCAATCACCCCACCTGGCTCACCATCTCGCGCCCGTCTTGATTCCTCTCGACCTTCCTCGCGACTGTCATCGACGCGTCTCCCGCAGTTCTTGTCCGATGCTCAGTCGCGCAAGACCTCCAAGACTAGAGTCATTGTAGACCAGATGAGATCCACTCCCGTTGCTAGCAAGAAAGGCAGGCCTCGCAATCACTCCAAATCCCCACCCGACAACTCGCCAAGACCTTCCACATCACACAGTAACACGGGAGACCAAAAGGGTCCCGACTCCGTGCAAGGCAGAGGCAGAGACCGCAACGACTCTGATCCAGACTCACCCTTCGGCCCTGAAAACCACATCACGCCAGGGAGAGGCGGGTGGGTGGAACTCCCATCGCCTCCTGTTGGTGTTAAAGCAGGGATTCCCAGTAGCGCTGCACGTCCGTCGTTCCTTACATCATCTTCATTTTCAGACGCGCCCTTCCTCATACAGCCCCCCACGCCTCCTGGGCCCTTCTATCACCTCCCACGCGCGTCGGGTTATCCATACTCGTACGTCCCAGCCAGCGCTCCACCGCCACCACTGACCTCATGGGTCCTTATCACTGCTCCCGCTTATCCAAGCAACATGCACCCACGACCCGTCGTGTGGTGATGGTGCTTATGTAGAAACACCTTTTTTGTCATTCGTCATTCATCATAATTGCTGTATGTAGCACCACTCCCTCTCTTATTGTTTGTCTTGGAGGTGATGACGGACCTTTGGGACTGTCTGCTGTAACTGATTGTTCTGTTCTTGTCACATTGTGCTTTATGTATGCGTCCTGTGTGTTCCGTTCGTTGTCTTGGTTTATGCTTACATGTTGTATGCGAGCGGTATACCGTATTATGCAAAGATACTAACATTACATAATAAGAATGGGATCTTTGGGGGTTGAGCTGATCGTTGATTTCGGGAGACAAAGGACTATCTAGCATGGGGAGACTTATGCAAGTTAGCGCTCTGTGAAACTTCCAAGTGGTATATAGTCAGGATTCAGTACTCAGGCTCATTGTCCCTCCCACTGCAAGACATGTGGACCACGGATGATCCCCTGCTAGACCCTTTGAGTTCATAGTTTCTTTGACGGTAGTTTGCTGGAAAGTAAATACTGTGAGATGTCAAGCCTCTTACTTCGCACTGGCAGCCTGCGGGAGCAAACATGCTGGACACGGTGGTTCAAGTTGACTACCGTAGGAAACCAGGGGAGTCCTTAAGTGGATATGTGTCACGTAAGATATTACCTGCTGCGCTCAGCTGCAATGCCTTCAGGCTGCTACTTCTGCTAGTAACTTTTCATGGCGTCCGTCATCCCGGTGATTTTCATACTCGCCATAGTCCTAGGACTAATGGCTTGTGGCTACCTCTTCGTTCCAAAGGGCCCACATCAAACGTATGCCTTCTTCACCTTTTCGAAATCCGAACTACTAATACCCTCGAATGCAGGACAATTCGTACGGCCATCATGCTCACGCTTGCATCATGTTATCTTATGTGGATGATCACATATATGGCCCAGCTACATCCTCTCATCAGTAAGTCCTGATATTTGTTGTTGCAGTTTCACTGGCTAACGCATGAACTTCAGCACCATATCGTTCAACAAAGGGCGGCGAGAGTTTATGATAGTCACGCGCCGTCTGAGTAGGAAATAGACGTACACCGCTGTTGCTATTACAGATTCTGCATTAATGAAAGAACACCTCGGAGTCCGCTGTTCCAGATCAGTGAGTGCCCCGTCGCGTGTACCTTGCATTCGAAGATACGTCACAGGCGCTTCGCCAGACTCTGGTATCCCCAACCACCTTCCTCGTATGATGCAACTTATACATCTGTATCAACGGATTCCATCCGGTGCAAACGCGCTGTATTTTGATTCTTATAATCCAAGCAAAAATACCGCCGTCAGAACTTTGACTGTTCATTCGACTGATAAACCATATCCTACGCGAGAAAAAGATCGATGACATGCCGCGCGGTATGGTGGATTCGAAGGTTACGGGAGCGGTGGCAGAGAATAATGTGATGGACGGTGTTGGTGTGCGTTGAGACAGAAAAAGATGTGAGTGAAGACAAGGCTTGAGTAGTACTGATCGAGTCGTAGTCTGCAGTGAAGGGCGGGAGCCGGAGCTTCGAGTCGGCGGTGTATTGCAGGGGAAGGTCTTAGCGCAGGCGGTTCCTCGTCGTCTGTAACACTTCTTGACATGACCAAGTACTAACGATAATTGGCACTTGTACGCGGTTGGTACGCGGTGGCCAGTGTCAAATGTTTTCATCGTCGGCGCTTTCTTCCCACTTCGTCTTCAACATTCCCACGAATTTTATTCCGCACTTCTTCCAGTCTTTCGAGAATCGACCTGCCCCCTCGACGTACATATTTGGTGCGTCGGGCCCACCCCTGCAAGCGTCACCCTATCACCCCTATTTACTGGACTTTTGTAGGCATGGTGCATCCGCAGGACTGCCATAGTACTAGGTGCGCACCTGATAGCGCGCCGCCCTAGGGTGGGCCACCCTCTCCGACCCATAATACTAAGATCGGGACAGCTGAGAATACTTATGTAAGTCCAAGAGCTTCAGCCGCTCCAGATCACGTCTAGCTTACCATATGCAAGTGGTTCGAATTCAATCCTATTGCAATGTCAATACTCCTGCCATTCCACAAATTAATACTTGGATTGAGTTATATGTGAAAATCAGCCTCAGCAAGTGTATTGCACACCAGTGCCACTGATTCAGAAAAGCAGTGGTGAAGTATAAATGGATGATGGTCTTGAGGCCCTCTTCTTCTACAGTACATTGGTTCTTCACCTTCCTTCATTCTGTCCATGCATTATGTACAACAGGGTGAAGTGGCAATATCACCATCTGACCTGCTGCCACCCTATGATGAAGAAGATTGAGCCAGAGACAGTGAGACTGAATGTCTTTGAATTGTCATTGTCTGTTATCAAGATGGTAAAGTTGAAGCACAGTGGGAGAGTAAACAGGTTTGTTGTTGAATTTTTTGTATCATTGCTGCTTATGCACATAACTCCAGGACAAATCTCAGGACTTGCCTATGCTAGCAGTCTACAAGTGCATAGACTTGGACTTGATTTCTGTGCTGGAATAGACAGCTCCTTTGTCATTGGGCACACCCATTCTTGACCTCCTTCAAGCAAACCACCCTGTCTTATTGATGGATCCAATACATGATGATACTGTCTATGTCTACCATGCTTTTGGTGTCCATGTCCTTAATTTTGGAGACCTGCTGCAATGCCTCACCAGTGGACTCCATGCAGATGATGATGATGGTGTTGTATTGAACCAAGCATTGCAAAAGTGGGCAGGCACGCATGTTGTGCCCTTGCTGAATACCTATTCAGTGGACCAAAGGCATGTGGATGAATAAGCTTCTACAATCTTAATAATTCACCAGTCAATAGATGCTTGAATCTGATTATTGCTATATCTGTACCAGATGACGTCTATCTCTCACACAGTATCCTAATTCTTACCTCCATCTTCCATTTCACATCCTTTCCCCTCAACCTTCACACTGATCTTTCTCTCTCTTGAATGGCCCCTCATCTTCCTGACAAAAATAAAACTTCTGGGACAGTGGATTTTCTTGCGCCCATTGAAGGACCATTGGCACACATCTCACTTCTAGGCACAGAGCCCTTTGTGCCACCTCCAGCACTTTCATGTCCCTCTGGCCTGCCTAATAATCCTTGTATTGTGACTCCAAACACCAAAACAGAATTTGTGCTCGCCCCTGAAACATTGCAATATCTGGGTTCCACAATTGAAGGCTTGACGTTGCAGATCCATAAAATTATTCTCACATACAAAGCCACAGAAGTATGAGCTGAACTGCAGGCAAAGGAATTTGAGCATCAACAACAGAAGTGTAGTGTGATGCTTGATCTCATTGAACAACTGGGTGGCTTGTGGAATAGATCAGTGGCAAGAGGATTGATTGATCATTGATCAGGGTGTGTGTCAGTGCTACACAGCATGATGCAGTGGACACCATTGATATGGAACTGACAGCAATACAGTGTGACTGTATATCAAATTTATATCATGACATCAGTACTATTCTTAGCTAGTAGTTGTGACTCTAATATTATGATATTGCACACTCAGGCCCACCATGGCTTAATTGAACTTTCAAACCATGCTTCCCATGATGCAGCATCTCTGAGTGATGCATTGAGGATATACATCTTGGTAAATATCCTCACTCATTCAATCAGGACCCACAACTCAGCTGATGCAATCCTCTGATCAAGAACCATCAACATTCTATCAAAGCATTCTCCAGTGTGACAAGATATTTGTGTCAGCTACATGTGTCCCATCCTGGTGCAGACATCCAGTATGAATCTGGATTCAGGGTATTAGCCAGCATCATCACTGCACATCAGAGGGACAAGGAGTGTTAATATCAGGGCATGTCGTGCAATCACCCTGGTGGGCCAATACTGTGAGTTAGCATTTAAAAAATCATTGAATATGATGTTGTCCATACATGATCAATTCATATATGCATGGATGATATGTGATACAGGAAGATATTCATCAATAAAGTAGACTTCACATACTATAACACAATGTTGATGTCATGAATGGGCATATACAACTTTGCAGATGCTGAATGGCATCGAGCAAGCTCACTTTATGCGCACAATAGCTCAGGTACATGCTGAGTCAAGCATTGGGACATGTCAAGCTGTGCAGAAGTTTGTGATTGGTGAAAGAAGCTTGAAGTCATGACAACACATGACAACATAGGGAACAGATTAAGAAGACCATAGAATAATGATGTGACAGAAGTCATGTACAACTTTAAGAAAGAATATACACTCACAAAGGTGCAAGACACATAGGCTCATACAAAACACCTCATTGGATGAGTAGCACAATGTCCCAACAAGGAGTGATGAAAAGACAAACAGATAAGAAGAGGACAGAGGAGTGATGCAAAAGATCCAATGTGTGATTGTACAACAGTTATACACCCACAAAGGCGGCAACATGTGAAATCACCAAGAACATCATTGTCAGAGCAACTGCTTGATACCCCAACAAGGAGCTATGACAATACAACCTGGTTGGAATATGGTGAGAGAGTCAGGGAAAAGATCCAACACAAGACTGTAAAGCACAGACTAACACCCATGAAGGCATGGAACACATGCAACCACTGAGAACATCACTGTCAGAGCAACTGCTCAAAACCCCAACAAGGAGCTATGACAAGACAGACAGGTTAGGAAGACAATGAGAGAGTCAAAGGAGAGATCCAATGTGTGACTGTCACAACAGATGCTGTGCCTGTGAAGGCTGCCTAACACATGAAATAACCAAGAAAGTCTTGTCCAAGCAACTGCTCAACACCCTAACAAGGAGTTACAACAAGACAGACCAGTGGGAAGATAGTGAGAGAATTGTAGGAGGGAACCAACATGTGAAATAACCATGAAAGTCTTGTCTGAGCAACTGCTCAAAACTCCAACAAGGAGCTACAACAAGACAAACAGGTTGGAAGATGATGGGAGAGTGAGAGAAGGAGGAAATGGAGAATGAAAATCAAACTTCAACCATTTCAACCATCACATGACATTCCCACACTGTGCATAGTAACTTTGCCATAAATGGATGTCTCATCAAACTATCATGTCTACATTTTCATGAGTCTACAATTACACTTCTGTGACTGTTCTGACCATCAGTTGGAACTTCGGCTGTGGATAAGATAAATACCAAGGTTTCTATAAAGGCTTACCAGCAAAATATTAAAGTGTTTATAATAGTATTCCTGTAGGTACAATATGAATTCATTGAACCTCATCAACTTCAGTGATGCTGAGCACTGAGCTGTGCACCTGAACAATGTAATGTAATAGATCTTATCAAAGGTGTCTATGAACATCCATAGGAAAGGGTATGGTAGTGAAAATGTTACGAAAGGTGATGTGATCCACATACATACAACTGATGTCTATTGCATTTGAAATCTCACAAAATCTATTACAGGTGTTCAGCAAGGAGTTGCTTCAATATCAAATGTTTCTTGACAGATGTTCAAGATAAAGTCACTGAAAACACTCACAAACCAACTGTGGGTGGTTGTTATCTTGCAAGATAAGTTACATCCCAGCATTATTTGATTTCTGCAAAGCATGCTTGACAACATGTGAAGCTATAATAGACTTAGTGAGATGTGAGATGATGCTGAGGTAGGTATGACAACCTGACATGTACTATGCATAGTGTGTTATGTCAGAATCAGTGCCTGTGATGTGACACCATAGTTCAGTATGGTATGTGCCAACTAGGTCTAAAAGTTGAACCATAAAGAACAAAGAAAAGACGTGAACATACACCACTACCAGAAATGTCAATGGTTAGAACATATGCAGCATACAAATGACATAAACCTGCAGTAAACTAGAAATAGCAAGGGTTGAAAATGACACATAGGAGGTTGAGTAAAGTCATATCGTTTCTCCCAGTTGAATGTACATACTCAATGTGTGATCCCAATCTCAATTTGCTGAGACATGCTAAGGGGCCATTGGTACCAAACATGCAAAAGGTTTTCACCATCGCATTGATGTACTCATGACAGGGATTGAATCTTTTGGTGCTTGCACCTGCACCTCAAGCATGTGGTCTTCATCAGTGTCTGGAGCCATTTTTGCCCAAAGTACTGCTTTCCATCAGTGTGAAAGACCATGTTGTGAGCCCTGGCAAGACACACAGGGTTTGGACATTGATAGATATCAAGACCCCATGGCCTTGTGTCCTTGAAGTTTGAGTAGGCTAAGACTCAGGTTTTGATGATATGCTCCCTAGTATTGGGTTTGCCCTTCACAGCCCAATATTCTGTGTACAACAGCATGACAAGAGTATTGTTCAGGGCATGTTTGTCTTGGCCAAATAATGCTTGCAACACAGCCCAAATACCCATGTCATACATGAACACATTTTCAATGAAGCAATTGAGTGTGGAGATGATAAGAGCATTGATGGTCATTACTCCTGCAAAGCAGAAAACAAAATCAAAGATATTCCTGATGTGTACAATGTCAGCTACAATGTCAACAAGATTGAAGCAGTCACTGACATTTCTACCAAACATTTCAGGTGTTTGATGCTCTTGCTGACTCTCCCAGTTGAACCACAGGAGGAAATGACAATCCCACAAATGAATGGTCCCACAGTCAAGGTGGTATTGATTTTCCCAATGTGTTGTGAGGTGACCCAGAGATTATTGCCCAGATAGTTATGTAGCAACTAGGCAGAAATGATTAATGACAATACGCACTTCATGTGGTGCCATGCTGAATAACATACTTCATGCACCAGAATTGAATTTGAATTAGCAGCATTTACAGATACCACAAGGTTCCCTGTGGCGGTGTCAGAATGTGTGTCTATAAAAATTAGTAAGTTGCCATGATACTTCATGCTTTCAAGCCATTCGAAATCGGGTGTCATAGCACTTGGACAGTTGTTGCCAGCTTTCAATTTATGTGATGTGATACACAACTATTCCTGTCTTACTGAATATCCCCGAAGCTTCTACTAGTATCATTCATCATCAGTATATTGATTGTTTCCTGGAAAGGAATGTGACACACCAGGAGTGGCTTTCCACATGCTCTATAACATTGTGGACAGAGAAACCTGCTGGCATCAACATTGACCACCAGGGTAAGCTCATCTGGGGTCATATCAATGCAAGCTAATATTCCACAATCTGGATTGGTGCACTTCCAAATGTATGTCCCAATGTCCTGGCAGCATATGCAGTGCTGCGATCAAAGTCAGCATGTACTAATAGTCAGCAGTACAGTACATACCAAGATAGGATCCTGTATATTATTCAACTGCTGAATCAGTGGAACCAGAGACTCAATGTCCATCTTCATTTCTGCATCTTCATCTCTGTCACTCAGAATTGGAGTCAACTGTTAATAAGGTGAATTGAGGGACTTGGCATCTGCCTTTTTTTGCTGAAGCTTCCCTTGAATTGCTGCATCTTGTTGCACTCTCTTGGAGGCTCCAGACTTTGGTTCAGGCACTTGTGGAAGAGATTGTGAATGAGATTTGGCAGCATGTTCAGTATGCGTGAAACTTCCACATATAGTCCTTCTTTGTCCATATCTTAAACTTACTGTACAATCTGCAGAAAATGCTGGTGAACCTTAATGTTAACTAAACCTACAGCTACCATCAGATTAATAGACAAGAATCCATTGTTGTTCATTCACCCACTTTTGTTTACTTGTGAAGCTGGACAAACAAAAGGGTCCCACCTGTTACAATATTTCATAGGGCCAAACATCCCAGAATTGCATTGGACTGTGTGACTTCCATGATAAGGTACCAAGTGAACAAAAGAGGTGAATAAACAAAAATGGATTGTGGTCTATTGGTCTGAGGGTAGCTGTAAACTTGTTTGTCGTCCACAAATTTGAACAATGTGAAGTGAGGTCAGCCAGCAGCAAGAATATCAATGACATAATACAAGTGTCAGTTGAATGATATAACCATGTGACTAGTCCCAAATTTGAACAATTGCACCATGTTGAATAATTGCGATTTGACAAGTGTTGAGGACTCACAGGTGTGATGATTGATAAAGTCAATTCACCATACCTCTGGCACATTTCTTCTATCATTAAGCCTGCTTTGACAATTTCAGCACATGATTTTGCAGGCTATTTTTTTGACTCACAACATGTCATCCACCATGAATCCCAACAAATACACTACTGAAAACCCCATTGTTCTCAACATCAAGTTGCATGGTCTGTTGGTGACACAACAGGTTATGACCAAAGCCATTGAGTTACACATCAATCACAGCAGAACTAAACTAACACTTATCATTGATGCAAAACCAGTGTGTAATTATTGTCTGCCATCTCTCTGAGTGTTGAATGAGATATCACATCATAGTGCAACATTCCACCTCAATACCACAATGCTATGTGGCGCCTTCTTCACCATCGCAACATCTATCAAAGGACCGCCAGTAGGCTAATGGAGTATCTGGACCTGCATGTCACCAAGGACACCTACACATCTATCATGTATTATTACTGCAATATGCTGTTAGCATTTGTGGAAGAAGTGAGCGATAATTGGCAATGGAGCAACAAGTTGTGGTGCTCAGTACACCTAGACTATCATTTCACTATGGCAATACATGATAGTGCTTTTATTGAGCCCATGCAAGCAAATGCACTACGAAACATGGATCATACTTGGGATGATTTTAAATGCAAGAAAATCTACAAACCTGTCCTGGACCATATGTTAATATGACCTATCCCAATCACTGATTGTATGCTAATATAGTCAGGAAGTCACTGTTGACTCATACCACACAGAATTCTGCAATGAGAAGAACATGTGTGGCGTTCCAAACATCAAGCACAAGCATTCAGTAGATGACATGATTACATCCATAATCCAACAAGTGATTCAAAGTACACCAAAGCTAGCAGGGGCAGCTCAGGCAATGAAGGAGGATCACACTCATTCTGAAACCAATGCAGTTAAGGCCACAGTGGGGAAAATAGATTCTGTGATGTCTGACAGCAGATCCTCAGACAATGAAGACAATGATATGCACAAGGCAACCAATGTGACGATCATGTTCAGGCTGGCTTGCTAGGACCCCATTCTGCAATCCCCACCCAGTCCACACATCTCCTACCCATCTCCAATGTTTTCCCGCCATCTCTGCATCTCCGATGCATTGGACCTGCTTGGAGATCCTGTGCACTCGCCCTACCATGTCCAGTCCAGTCCTGCTTAACCCCACTGGTGCATAGCCAGTTACTTCCCATTACTGATTGAGTAGACAGCATTATTACATGGATTCCCACTGGCCGCAGTACCTCATGGCCTTTTACCTACATATTATTGGACCTGCATTTTTACTACTACTTTCACCTATGGACTCTGGACTTTCACATAGCTAGTTATATAGGGTTGGGCAACCAGAATTACAAACACCACTTAGTAGGAGGGAGAAATCCCTGATACTGGTCACCCCATACCTGTCCTTAGAGTTACCCTTGCCAATATACCTGTTTACCTGCTCTCTTCGACCCGACATGAGTGTCACTCATTTATCTGATGTTCCCTAGCATCTCCAAGCTAGTCCTGATGCATTCCCTCCCTTTCCCTTTCTCTCCTGCCATCTCCACATCTCCACACCTGTGGACCTGATTTCCCGTGCACCAGACTTCATCCCATACCTTTGGACTTGATCTCTGACCTTCGGACTTTTGACCCTTTGTGTAGTACTGATTATTGAACTTGACTAGACAGCAGATCCCTCAGGTTGAACATTCTTGCTTGCAGGTGTAGCAGCTAGGCAGGACTAGTAGACATATATTGGCTAGGTGTTCTAACAACTATCTAGCTAAGTTGTGTTATCCACACCGATTTGGTTGATCTGAAAGAGGATGGATTGAGTTTGCAGAGAAATCAGAAAGGCAGTCATCTCAGACAGGTTTGTTTGTCAATATGCAGGAATGTTACTGATTGTGCGATGGAATATTATCTAGGCTGCCCACATGGCTTCTAGCAGGGATGACAATGTGATTGATATGTCATTTATATCACTCAAGACACAAGAAGTCCACAACAAAGTGAGAATGGCTTGCAAAAGAAATGTACATGTCATCTGACATACACTTCATTCACTGATATTGTGAATCATGCAGGTCCCATGCAAGGCATTGCCCATGGAGGAGGATAAAGTCAATCAGGCTGCAGATGTGTTCGAGTCAAATGAGGATGCATGTAAAGGCCAGAGAAATCAGAAAGGTGTCCATCAAAACAAGGTTAGTGTCATGTGCATTGTCTACATGTCTTCAACATCAGTTTGTCTTCAGCATACTATTGGAAGTGCAATGTCAGATCGACAATCCAGCAAGGTATGTCTCAATCTACATACATGAACCTCATACCAATTTGGATGGGTCCAATACATCAGGGTCATTCCAACTGTCCATCAAAAAACACCACCACCAAGGCCAAACAAAAGGTGATTACTATTCTGGACTCTGATGATGAGGTTAGTGTATTGATTCAGGAGTAACAATTGATAGGATTCACCCTTTCACCAGGGTACAACAGGAATCAGTGAAATCATCATTGTGGCTGACTTGGAGGAGGAGGTAAGCATGCTTATATATCACAAGGAACATGCATGGTCAAGAATGTCTCTCAGGATCTCAATGCAAATGTCAAAATACAGACATCACAAATGGCTATGCATCCACAGTCTGGTGCTATCAGGGCTGACACAAAGGGCAAAGGGAAGATGATCTTACTGTCTGATGATTCTGATGTTTGTTTGTCAATCCATATGTTGATTCACTCTTAACTCATTGCATTAACAAGGTTGAATCTGGTGATGCTGCCTGCCCTTCTCCTCTACAGAGTGCTTGAAATATGACAGAAGTATCAGAACCAATGGTCACATGAACCTTGCTGCCTGCAGGAAGGTCTCAAGTCAGTTTTATATTCACCTACATCTTGCTAGTACATTGACCAATGAACTCTTATGATTTTCTGCAGCGGATGTGTAGTGTGATGGATGGACAGTCTCATATAGATCTACCACCAGTCACTGCTGTCAGCTGTTCCTAGATGTTCATCAGCAAATGTGTCATCTGACATTATGCAGGAGGATCTTCAACACTTCAAGGACACTGACTTTCCATCGATGTTTGAAGACTGGGAGGAATGGAATCACATTGTGCTTCAGAAAGGGAACTCACAAGTGTTCCTCAAACTTGGGACATGGATCTTGCTTCAATTCAGACAGCTGATGGAGACTCCCATTCATGGGTATGTTGAGGGACTTCTGATTCTGGACCATCCTGCGGCTTTTGACATCAATAATGAGGTGGACTACTGGGAGGCACTCAGGATGACACATCTTTATTCTGCGCTGACCCATGTGGACACACATCCAGAGTACCTCTCCCATCTGTTCCACAAACTTGGGAAGGCATCATGTGAGGGTCAGTTGGAAAGTAGCAACCCTGGCTTGAGGCCACTTCCTGAACTGCCAACTCCTGTTCTTAGGTGTGTATTTCCATGCCTAAATTGCACAACTAATTCTCCTTATAGTATGATGGTTAACAAGCAGCTGCCATGGTTGAAGGTTCTGCCATTCGAAGATTTCCTTGACTCTGATGATCCAGATGCTAAAGGTGAATCTGATGATTGGGATGGAGACACATCCATATCATTAGTGCTTGAGGACATGGTGATTTCTGGAATGCAAGATTTATTGGATGAATTGAAGGATCAGGGCATACCAAAACACAAGAGGACCACCTCCACAGTGGTATCACCCCCCAAGGAGACATCACTCAGTTGTAATTACCCTTTTGTGATGATTGTTCCTTACAAATCATATTGTCTCAATAGGCTGACAGTGGTTGAGGATATCTGAAGTGATGTAGGGCCAATCATGCTCAGTCATTCCATCATCCCTCCTCGCCTGTCATCCAACCACCTATGGCAGGATCGCATACCAAGGCAGTCAACAGTGGGTCTGCACAGGTTGTGGGTGTTCCTATTGAGGTACATTTCACATCAAAACCATGCAGGTCATTCACAATGGCTGATAATGATTGTGATGAGACACTATCAGGATCTGTGATGACATCCGATGCACATGTCATACTTCCCAGTCCTGTGGATGATGATGGGGCTGTCCATGACATCAGTGCATGGACCAAGAGCAATGATAACTCTCACATGCACATGTCATCTCAGTCAGAGGCTACCAATGTGTCAGAGAATGTTGAAGATGACAGTCAGGACATTGTTCATGCTGTTGACATGGTTGATGTGGAGACTGGAGATGGAATGCGCAAGTTCAGTGCCATATCTGAACCACCCACCAGTCACACATCAAATCTTGATGAAGATGTGAGGGTCCTTGCTCCTTCAACACCAGAATAACTTAATGGATTCTGTAGGAGTGGTTCATGAACATGTCAGGCAGATCACTGGCTCAATAGTTTCTTTCCTCCAGTTGACTCTCCATGCGTTGAATTCATACATTTGTACTCAATCCCTTACTTTCTTTGTTGATCAATCCATATCAGTGTATAGCATTATGAATGGAAAAATAGAGCTTAATGGAATCCTTCATGACTGTGCATGTGTCATTTCCTCAGGACAGATTTGAGTGAATATGAAATGCCTCAGAATGTATCATAGCTCCACTGAACGATGCATTGTCACTCACCCACTGTGAATGCAACTATATAGCACAAATATTCACAATGGTCAAAATACACCAACTTTGTTACACTCAACAATGTTGTTCTGAAACCCCATGCATTCTTCTGCAACATCATCATATATTCTCTGAATTGCCACAGAGAGTCCACATGAGATCGGATTGATTTCTACCCTGGAGAAACATGAAAGAGCAAGAAATAGTATGTGTTTCACAGAGCATCCAGACATTCATGCTTTAAGCCACACAGTGCTTTCCCCATGTGATCACAAACAGAGATTGAGCAACTGTGTGCTTTATAAAACCGTATAGCAGATCTAATACAGCTTTTATGCTCTTCCCTGAATGTTCAAGTACAGTGATGTCCATCAATGTGCATCTGTTAAGGTCATACTCAAGGGATAACTGGATCTGAAGGGCTTCGGCCTCAGCTCATGCACTGTGCCCCTTACCCAAGTATTGCCCCTTATTTCAGGAAGGCAAGACTAACGTGTCCAGAAGGTCGGACGAGTAGCATAGTGGATCTGGATGACTTCCAGATGAGGGATAAGTATTGTAGGGCTAATCCAGATGAGTCCAGACTAGAAACTAACAGTAATGGACTGTCGGAGACAGAGGCGGATACAGATAGACTATAGGAATCAATCCTAAGTCTTGGAGGGTGACGAGAGTAGAGATACTCAAGTCTGGAGGACAGGAATGAGTAGAACTAAGATGATATTTGAACTGAGGTACTACAGAAAGTTACAGGAGGTTATATACTATAGGTATCTAATGGAATGATCAATCAGCAGAGTCTGAGGCTATGTATGAAGCATATGGATAGTCTATTGGTAAGTAGAAACAGATCACAAATCATGAAATGGAAATGAAACATAGGTAATGG
Organism: Suillus subaureus; assembly: GCF_016647635.1. Classification (NCBI taxonomy): domain Eukaryota; kingdom Fungi; phylum Basidiomycota; class Agaricomycetes; order Boletales; family Suillaceae; genus Suillus; species Suillus subaureus. Next base: position 107,483 of record NW_024538618.1, read on the forward strand.
GTCAGGGAGCAGGACAGATATACAGATAGCCGATATACTGGAGTTAGGGGATTTGCCGAAAAGAGACGAGCACTGGTTGTGGATTTGGATGAATTGTGGACCAGACCAGATGAGTGGACAGGATGGATGACAAGATGTTGGAGGGAGATAAGATGTGGATAGGATCAGAGATAAGATGTGGATTGGATCTGAGATGAGATAAGGATTGGATCTGAGATCTGGATATGTGGATATGACAGCATCACTACATTCAGAGTGCATGACATCTACTGAAATCATCAGATATGTAACTGAAATATCTATCACTCCTACTTGCTTCCACTAGTGTAGAGTGCTTTGTACAGTAGTGTGTCTACCATGAAGGTACATCAGTGGCTCAGCTTATGTCAGCATTGATGACTAAATCCAATACATCTCAATTCTGCCACCATTATTTGGCTTCACTCTGGATCATTGATTCTTAACCATCACTGTATCAAAACCTTCTTTACACTAAAAATAAATGACATTTGAATGTCACATTTGCTCTGTATCATCAATTATTGACAATAGCAATTGAAGAGGAGCCATACTACATGCAATCAGCACCATCTCAATGGACTCTACTGTGATGTTTCAGATCACGCCGCAATGTGCATTGATACTAAACTTTTGTTGCACAAGCAAGGATGGCAGCAGCGAGAACGAAAGATTTGACTGTGGGACTGTTAGGGAAGGAGGTTAATGAGAATAGTCCACAGGTAACATGGAATGATGGCCACACCACAATACTCCTGACAGTATATGATCATTACAACACCAACATCTGCGCTGCAGTCAACATCCTGATCATCAAATATCTTGCCCAATATCCAGCCTCAACACCAGATTCACAATTCACCATGCACATATCAAATCTTGACATCCCAATGTTCAAGTTGCATGACATGATTGGGAACTCACTGAGTCAGAATAAGTCTGTGGCACTTAGAGGTATTGGGCACCATGACCAAGATGTCAAGTTGACACTTGAATACCTGGAAGAACAATATGCAATCTCCCCAAATAGGGCTGTATGGATTCATGGTAGCATCAGTCCTCTTTGTACATGCATGGAAGTGACTGAAAGCATTCATAGATGTCATGGCACACTCTATCGATCATACACAAGTCACAAAAGCAGGAGTACTGAAGTCCTTCTTTCAAGTGATGAATGATCCAAATGAAATTCAATGTGTTTTAGACATACCACTTGCACAGGTGTTGTTGCCAGACTGTGTGAGGTGAGTCACATGCATCATCATACTCTCACATTAGACATCTAATTCTTAAAGAAATATCAATCACAGCATCACACATGGGTGGAATGAAAACACATATGACATCCCAATCACATCAAGTGTTCACCCAGAAAACTTCACAGTCAAGGGCTGGGGGCTTGTACACCATGCTGGATACATCACATATCTGCACCACAATGCTGAGGGGATCTTGATGTGGTTAATAATGGATGTAGGGGTGAAGTTCTGGGTCTTATTATGCCCAAAGGATCGACACCATGATCGCAAGCACCTTCAAGACTTTGCCATTAGGCTAGGCAACTTTACTGAAAATGAGTCTTGGATCAGAGTGCATTGTGATGCTGAAGTGATAACACTCCTCCCTGGAGACATGTTGTAGGTGGTGTTCAATAATGGGAGACATATTCTGAAACACTTTATTATAGAATCATGCTACCATGGCAAGTCCACACCATTTACACCCCAGTGGCATCCTTCACAATGGGTGGTCATTTCTACCACTATGCATGCATGCATCTCACTGAACTGTCCTGATATTGTGATGTAACTGTGGGCAACTGCTTAACTAACCAGAATCTATATCATGCCCTTGTGTCATATCCCATATGCCAGACATAGATCCCATCATATTCCCACGCTTTCCAGACCTATTTCCAGACCCCATATCTGACTCATTCCCAGATCCCCTTCTGCTGTGTGCTCCATATCTAAGCAGGATTAGCTCTGCTATGGAATTACCCCTGAGCTCCAGACCTCCAAATCCTCACTACTAGTCTGATCCATACACCCCTATCCTGTCCACCCTATGCACATTCTGTCCAGCAAGACATTCAGACTTTACCTCCTCTCGGATTCCAGACTACATCCACCACCTCACATATCTCAGTCCTGTTTCCGCCCTACCTTCCAGATCCCCAGATCTCCAGACCTCTGGATATTAACTGTTACTATCTCTGGACCTATTCCCACCCTCCATCCAAGATCCTGCACCTATCCCCATTTAGGCATCTCCACCTTTCCAGTTCTTGGTTATCTCTGTTTCCATCTTGCTGATTGATCCTTGTACTAGTTTCATCTCTGAGTTCATTTACTTATGTTCCATCTTACTTACCAATGTGTTTCCACATGCTTATACATAGCCTTACTCTGTTGCTTACTGATCCTCTTGGATATCCTCTAGTATATAACCCCTGTACAACTCCTGTAGAGTCCTCAGTCTGAATATCATCTTAGATCTGTCCTCACACCTTAGATCTGCCCAATCATCTTCTGGACTTCAGTCCATCTGAGTCTTGTCCTTTTCCATAAGGCCTAGGGAAGGATTCCCTAGGCCAGAATTCTGGACCTTCAGATTTGTCCCCTATGTCTCTGTCCCAAGTCTAGGGATTGCTTCCCTAGACTGGAGTCTTGCCTTTCCGGCACTTACCCTCTCTCTAGACTTTGGTCCACTTCCTGTCTCTCTGACTCTACCTAAGGGTAGTCTACCTCTGTTTGCTTCTACATCAGACAAAGTCTGATGTAGCCCCTATTTCTTCCTAACCCTCAGACCTCCTGTCCTCCATACTCCGGACCTCCTATCCTTCTATCCTGTTTCCTGTAGAAGTATTACCTTGCAGTGGGAACTCTCCTGAGCATTTCCTGCATTCCTCTGGAATTCTCCTGTGCTCCTCCAGACATTTCCCACACTCTTCCAGAAGTCCTCCTGCACTCTCCACCAGAGTAGCCAGCCTCTGGAAGTCCTTTGGACTTTGTCAAACCATCATTGGACTTCCTTTGAAATGAAGGGCACATACTTGGGTTAGAGGCACAGGGTATGAGCTGAGGCCAAGCCCCTCTGAGTCAGTCACTCTCTCCCTTGAGCATGGTTCTTAACACCTTGAGACACTGCAACACATGATGCTTGCCATACCACACTTGTCACCTCGAATCAGTAAGACCAGTATGTTATTATTTACATAAATTTATCACTAACAATTGATGATTAGAACTGTTCAAGAGATCATTGCTCGCCTTGTGTGTTATGATCACTCAAGGGAAGGCATATAGAGTGAAGAATGGCTCAATATCATCTGTGGTAGATATGGAAACAGCTGGGATCAGTGCTACAATAGCACATGCAATCTCTGGACATCTCAGAGTCACCAATCAGAAGTCCATCCCTGTCTTGCTATACAAAGGGGATCAGTTTGAAAGAGGAGAACTTATTACATGAATGGCACTTGTCCAAGTGTTGGTCCCATTTACTGCATTGTAGGATTTGATGTCATCGATACTCCTCATATTCCATTGTACAATACTGACAAGACATTCCACACCACACTGTCATCCTCCAATGTCATCAGAAATGATGTATACAAATGTTGGCTATGTGTAGCCTGAGGCAGGAACTTATTGTTCTATCATCAAAGATGCATTCAATGTATCAGTGTTCATGATTGTTGATATCTGGCTGATTCAGTGTAAAATACATTGCTGTGATGTAGTGTGTATGGTGAATCCATCCTAAGGCTTTCAAGGTGTGCTCATTGGTGTCTGTTACAACCATGTATGCCCCTATTCATTTTCTCTCTCTTACTGTGTATTACATCATGAGCCACATGATGCCACTGCTAGACTTATCTTTGACTCATACCTTGTATTACATCACAACCACCATTGCCATCGCTAGATGACCTATTCTTGCTATTGCTTATGTGTCCTTTATCTCTGACTCATATCTTTCTCACATCTGCCCTAAAGTACTTGTAGTTCACTATAAATAGTTCTCTTGTATGCTTTAGTTCTGCACTTTAATCTTACTAGGTTTTACCTGAAACATCCTTCACTTGAGACCTCCAATCTCTTGTCATCTGAACCATACTTTAAGTTGGAAGCACTCCTTCTGACTTAGCTTACACTGAATGCTTGACTTATTGTCTCGTGTAGAATCTCAGCAGAGGTCCTGACTCTTATCAAGTCATCTGTCATTAGAACTATCCTAGTTCATAACAAAAGATTAAAGTCCTTATCAAACCTCTCCATTCAGGGAGGCCCCAGTAGCTCAAAGCAAGACAACCCCTTGGGTTAGAAAGTATTGGTGGGAGAGCAATCTAAACAACGTCCCCAAAGAACCAGAAGAAGAATATCATGAGGCCACAGGTCCAGATATCACAGAAGGCAGACAGAGATAAACACTGTTCCCTGTAACCACTGAACCTGATCATCACTCAACTACATCAGTAGATGGATTCCCAGAAGAACAGCCACCCCGAAACCTTTCTGCACATCCCAGTATCAGAATGTCTGCTCCTATGTCTACATCCAAGCTCAAGGCCGGAACACCCAACAACTATGATGGGAGCCCTGACCAGGCATTGAGATGGTTGTTTTCGGTGAAAGCATACTTCACTGTTAATGTGTCGGTTTACAATACCGACGAGAGAAAAGTTATTACCATGCTTGCATATATGACTAAAGATAGTGCCATGGGCTGGGCATTAACATTTTACACCGAAGTAGACAACTCCGCCTCGAAATCCTACAGAACCTTTGCAAACTTTGAAATCAAGTTCAAAGAAGTGTTTGTGCGGGCAGATGCTGTTGGTACTGCTATGAATAAACTCCAAACCCTGAAGCAGATGGGTGACCTCACTTCCTATATTGCCAGTTTCAGGACCCTTGCCACACAAGCTTCCATAAAGCAAGATGCTGTCCTGATTACATTCTTCAATGACAGACTCAAGAAGGGAATTGGTAATGCCATTTATCAGATGGAAACTGTCCCTACAGACTTCAACAAATATGTCCAAGCCACTATCAGACTTGATGGTAATTGACAACATGGTGTAATATTCCATAACAACAATTGCACAACCACAAAGCCTACCAGTCAATGTTATGTTCTCAGACCCTCTATTGATCACCACAACCCCAATGCTATGGAGGTTGACCACCTCACTGAGGAAGAGAAGACTGAACACTACCAGAATGGCAAGTGTTTCAATTGTCACCAGAAGGGCCATGTTTCCTGCAACTGCCTGAAGAAGAAGAATGGCAAAACCCCTGTGCATCACACTGAACCAGCCGAAGAAGATGAAGAAGAAGTCCATCATATCAATGAGGATTTTTAATGTGGAAGAGTGGATCAATGTCAGTATCTTCCAATGTACCTATTAGACTTGTCCGAGGTGTAGGAATCAGAAAGGAACTTCATGTTCCTATTTCCCTTATCTCCAAAACCTGTCTGAAAACTGTCAAAATGACCACTGTCATTGACTCTGGAGCCACTGGAACCTTTATCTCCAAAGAATTTGTTAAGCTTCATAAAATTTGAACACATAAACTCATGAAACCATTCTGAGTAACCACAGTGGATGGAAGTTATGCAAAAGGGGGCACAATCACCCACTACTGCATCCTCATTGTGAAAATTGACGAATGATCCATGCTTGGAAAGTTCAATATCATGAAACTTAGCCATTGTGACCAGATTTTGTTAGGAATCCCTTGGCTGCATGCCATGGATCCAATTATTCAGTGGAAAGCTGAAACCCTAGAACTCTCTCAAACCAAGAAGAGTGATCTGATAGAAGAAGACATTGATACTGAATGAAAGAAGAACAATCTTCCTCCCCTCTTTCAGAAAACCATTAAATCTCTGATTGATAAAACATGGAAAAACTCCCATTTAAAGAAAAAAGAAACACCAGTTGTAGTGCTGCTGAAGGTGCCTCCTGTGCAATCCACACAAATAGAACCACTCCCCCAAGCAACAATAGAAGAAATCCCAGATAAAGAGGCACCCCCGGTTTTACCCAACCTAGACCCCATCCCTGATGATGATGACAACTCTTTTGACACCAAAGACGATGTTTGGACTTTGGACTATGCACTGCCCATACACAAACCTGCTATGTATCATCTCGATGATGAAGAATTTTTGGTTGAATATCCTGCCAATGCTACCAAGCTCCAGGTCATCACCAACATTTCTATGGACACCCCATTAACCAAAGATGGTACCAGTGCTGCAGAACAGAAACCCACAGTCACACCCTTGTCATGGCCCACCAAATACATCAAAACCAGTAACAAAGCTCAGCAGTTTGTGCTAGCAGCCAGGCTTGAACAGAAGAAGAAGTCATTTGAAGAACTTGTCCCTTCTTACCTCCATGACTTCACTGACATCTTTGCTAAAGATGGACTAAATCAGTTACCCCCAGAACATCCCAGAATTGACCATTGCATTGATACTAAACCTGGTTTTGTCCCAAAAACATTCAAGGTCTACCCATTGTCAGAAGCAGAACAAACCACCATCAAAGCATTCATTGATGAAAACGTACAGAAAGGATTCATCTCCAAATCGAAGTCACCACAAGCTAGTGGATTCTTCTTTGTTGGAAAGAAATGTTAGGATTATCAGTATATCAATGACTGGACAGTGAAAATGCTTACCCTCTCCCACTCCCATCGTCCTTGGTCACTCAGTTACACGGTGCTAAATACTTCACAAAGATGGACATCTGTTCCAGATATAATAATATCTGGATTCACTCAGATGATCAATGGAAAGCTGTGTTCACCACAGAATATGGTCTCTTCGAACCTAATATCATGTTCTTTGGCCTCTGCAACTCACATGCCACATTTTAAGTGTATATGAACTGCACCTTCCAACAGGAGATTAATGAAGGATGGTTGGTTATCTACATGGACAACATCCTTATCTTTTCAAACGACCTTCCTTCTCACCATGCTTGTACTTGTTGTGTCCTGGAAAGAATTCACACTGAATGACTATTCTTGAAACCAGAGAAGTGTACCTTTGATGCACAGGAAGTAGAATATTTGGGAATGATTATCCATCCTGGTTGTGTCACTATGGACATTGCCAAAACCAATGGTATTTGCAATTGGCCAGTCCCTACTACAGTGAAAGAAGTTCAGTTGTTCCTTGGGTTCTGCAACTTCTATTGCAATTTTGTCCCTCATTACTCCGACATCACTAGACCCTTGATCAACCTCACCAAGAAAGACACGGTATTCAGTTGGACCAACTCATGTACTTCTGCATCCACCATGCTTAAGGAATGCTTCCTGAAGCAACCCATGCTACAAAACCCTGATCCCAGTCAACAGTTTACCATTGCCACCAACACTTTGCTTGTTACTACTGGAGCAGTTCTGTTACAAACTGATGAAAATGGAGTCTATCATCCATGTGGGTACCTCTCCAAGACCCTGAACCCAGCTGAAAGAAATTATCAGATCTTTGATCGTGAACTTCTTGCCATCATCTGCGCCCTTACCAAATGGTGTCATTACCTTGAAGGAAACCCTCATCCAGTTATTGTATTTATGGATCATAAGAATTTGCTCTACTTCTGTGCTGCACAGAAATTGACCCATCGCCAAGCATGTTGGCAACTTCTCCTCTCCTGTTATGACATAGAACTCCATCACATTGCTGGAACTAAACTCACTGCCCCTGATGCACTTTCTAGACATCCTGATCATGGAACTGGACAAGGAGACAACAATGATGTCACTCTCCTCCCAGACTCTATGTTTGTACAACTTCTTGACATTGAACTAATGACCACACTCGCAAATCCAGACCCCACTGATCCTGATCCAATCTTCCAAGCCACCACAGATGCCCTTGATGGCTTATCACTTCCTCCCATGAAATCTGCACTCACTGATTGGATGATTAAGGAAGACATCTTGTATTACAAGGATCATGCCTATGTCTGCCTGGCCAGAAGACACCTAATTCTCAAATGTTGTCATGACCATGCTTCTGCCAGTCACCCTGGCTGTTTTAAAACAGAAGAACCTGTCAAGCATGACTTTTGGTGGCCTTCTATGGGCTCCTATATTCAGAAATATGTTGATGGTTGCACTCTTTGTCAGCAGATGAAATCTGACACACACCCTGTGACTCCTCTGCTTGTCCCTATCCCCTCCATTGCCTCTACACCCTTTGCCCAAGTCTTCATTGATCTCATTACCAACCTCCCCATATGCGTGGGTTTTGACTCTGTTATGGTTGTGGTTGACCATGGCCTTATGAAGGAGGTAATTCTGATCCCTTGTATGAAAACCATCACTTCCAAAGGCGTTGCCTCAAAGTTTTTCAAATACGTCTACTACCATTTTGGTCTCCATGAGAAAGTTATATCCAATTGAGGGCCACAGTTCATATCAAAGTTCTCCAAAGCCCTTGCTAAACTTCTGAAATATGATATTGCTGCATCCACCACTTATCATCCCTAGACCAATGGACAGACTGAATGTCTCAACCAGGAACTCAAGACCTATCTCCACATCTATTGCCGTAATTACCCTGAAGATTGGGTAGAGCACCTCCCTATGGCTGAATTCATTCATAACCATCAAAAAAATGACTCATGAAATGCATCCCCATTCTTCCTTATGATGGGATATGAACCCTGAGCTCTCCCACATACCCTTCCTGATCCACAGTGCCTGCTGTGGAAGAATGACTCTGTCTACTCCAGAAATCCAGAGAAGAGGCACTATCTTGTCACAATCTTGCTATGCAACAAATGGCAGAATGAATGCACAGGCAGAAGTATCACCCATGGAAAGTAGGAGATAAAGTTTGGTTATCAGGAAAGAACCTGATCATGCAGTTACCATCATGAAAGCTTGCACCGAAGCAATATGGCCCCTTCTCTATCATCACTGTGCTATCACTGTTACAGTTCCTCTTTTTCTCTTTCACCTCTTCACATATTCACATGACTAATCATTCTATTACATTCCTAGACATTCTATTGTACAATTCTCTTTACTCTTTTCTGATTTGCTATTTACTTTCCATCTCCAATTCATTTATTAAAGCTCCACTTTAACTCCTTTATATATACTCTATCTCTTACACTTGTATTCTTTAACTTGACCTATGCAGACCAGGGCCTGCAATATACTGCTTAACTCACACAACTTGTGAATAGGTTCATGCTTTAGATCATTTGTTTCTGTCTAGTCATTCTTACAAACACTGAGTGTAACAAAAGGTCAAGTTACTTCACTACCATGCAGTTCCCTCAAACTCATGCCCAGAACCAGACACCATTTTGACCATTGCACCGACTCCTCCCAGTTTCACCTGGGATGAAGAAAAGAACAAGTTTTTCTGTCTAGATGCCAAAGGCGACAGATACTCCCTTGACCAGTGGGCAGTGTATTACACTGACCAAGCCCCTAAGAACAAAGTTTGGAATTTCTATACCCAAACCTATGAACAATCAGCCACCACTACCATGCCTAAAGAAATTGGCAAGACCCCCTCACCCTTCAACGGCAACACCTGCCTTGCTCAGGGATGGACCCTCCAAGTAGAGGTGTACCTAGATATGAACGATGAAGTCTACAATACCAATAAGAAGAAAGTTATCTTTGTGCTTAGCCTCATGACCAAAGGCAAAGCCACTAAATAGGCTGAAGGCCAATTGAAAGCTGCAGTAGCAGCCAAGACATACAGCATGTGGACTGACTTTGCTAAACAATTTAAATCCACATTGTTCCCTAAGAACATAGAACAGACTGCATTCATCACATTTCTACCCTTAGACAGACCAGCAGTGTAGCCACTTACACATCCCTATTCTGCACTATCCTCACTGATACTGGTATTAATGAAGAGAACACCAAGATAATGTTCTTCAGAAATGGCCTGAAGTGAGAGATTACCTCCACTATCTACGCCTTTGACACCACCCCCACTACTATTAAATCCTGGCTAGAGAAAGCCCTAGACATCGAGGTCTGAAGGACCTTAACAGCACCTCCCTCTTATACCAAGGCAAGTGACCCCTATGCCATGGATATAGATAAGTTAGAAGTTGAAGAAGACAATGAAAAGAAGATGAGGAAGACCTACTTAACTCCTCAAGACATGGAGCACAGGCACAAGGGTGGCCTCTGCTTCAAATGTGGTAAGAAGGGCTTAGCTGCAGACTGCCCTAACCATCCAATGGTTATGACCAATACTAGAAAGGTAATCAAGGAGTCATCTGATGACAATTACAAAGAATTCCAAGAATGGAAGGCATTTAAAGCACACCAGATGAAGAAGGCCAGTAAGAAACTGGTTAAGAAAGACAAAAGTAGTGATGAGGAGGATTTTGCTTAGGGAAGCCTACCATGGTGTTAGACACTCCCAGAATTGGACTATTAGTACAATCTGTTGGTGATACTAATTCTATTCATTTGCCTTTAACCATCAGATCAAACAAGTCCCTGAAAACCACTGTAGCCGCTGCTCTAATTGACTGCAGTGCAGAAGGCAAATTTATCAGCAAGAAATTCATACTCAAAGAAACATTTGCATGCACAAATTAGAAACCCTAATACCTGTGCATAACGTAGATGGCACGTTAAACAAAGCCAGAAGAATCACACAGTACTGTGAACTTTCCTGACTAATCAAAGATATCCCAATGCAGAAGTGCTTCTTCATAACCTCTTTAGGAGGAGAAGACACTATCCTGGGAATGACTTGGCTAAAGAAAGAAAACCCAGATATTGACTGAACTAATCAAGAAGTCTGCTTAAGGGAGTGTACCCTGAAAAAGCAACCATCGAAGAAATCGAAGATGAAGACATTTTTTACAATGCATTAGAAGAACTAGAAGAAGAATGGGACCCTGCTAATGAAACTATCCCACATCTTTTAGATCTGATCAATGACAACAATGATTTCTATACCTATATCTGGAAAACTGACAATATTTCACAGACACTTGCCCAAGATGCTGCCAAACCAAAGAAAACCTTTGAAGAACTTGTACCCAAAGAGTTTTGACAATACAAAGATGTATTTGGTGATGTAGCTAACGGTACCCTTCCTCCAGAATGAAAGTATGACCACAAGATCAACCTCAAAGAATCATTCAAGCTGCAGAAATGTAAGATCTATCCACTCAACAACAAAGAAGATAAGGCCATAAACAATTTCATTGACGAACATCTAGCAAAAGGAATAATAGTTCCTTCCAAATCCCCTCAATCCTCTCCCTTTTTCTTCATCGGAAAGAAAGACAGTTCCCTCCAACTCTGCCAAGATTATCACTACCTGAATGAACACACAGTTAAAAATAACTATCCTTTACCGCTAATCTCTGATCTTATAGATAAGCTTAAGGATGCCAAGATCTTTACCAAGATGGACATCAGATGGGGATATAACAATGTACATATGAGAAAATCTGATCAATGGAAGGCAGCTTTCACTACTTCCAGAGGACTTTTTGAACCCATGGTCATGTTCTTTGGAATGTGTAATTTGCCCACCACCTTTCAGTCAATGATGAACAACTTGTTTGGAGACATGATCCAGGAAGGATGGATTATTATATATATGGACAATATACTCATCTTTTCTAGAGATGATGAAACTCACTGTATTCATACTCACAAAGTACTTCAACAACTCTGCAACAACCTCCTCCACCTTAAACCCAAAAAATGCACCTTCAATGTAACCAACATTGAATACCTCGGTATCATCATTAAACTCAGTTCTATCACTATGGATCCTGCCAAACTAAAAGGTATATCTGAATGGATGACTCCCATGAAAGTAAAAGAAGTCTGATCATTCCTCAGATTTGCTAACTTTTACCGATGGTTTATTGCTGATTACTCTTCAATTGCCAGACCCTTGATTGACCTAACCAAGAAAGACAAAGTATTCTCTTAGACCCCTGAATGTGAGGAAGCTTTTAATAAGCTGAAACATATCTTTACATCATCCCCTATCCTCCAAATACCTGACAAAAACACTCCCTTCACCATTGCCACTGATGCCTCCTTATATGCTACTGGTGCAGTACTCCTCCAGAAAAATGACAATGGAGGCTGGCTTCCATGTTCTTTCTTATCTCAATTGTTTAACCCTGCTGAACATAATTAACATATTTATGACTGAGAACTACTCGTGATCATCCAAGTTTTGAAAGCTTGGAGACACTATCTCCTTGGATCTCCTTTTCCCATTCTCATACAAATTGACCACAAAAATCTCCAATATTTCAGGGATGTACAAGATCTCAACCGCCATCAACCCAGATGGCAAACCCTCCTTCCCCAATTCAAACTCCAAATCCAACATGTACCAGGCAAAGAACTTATTATCCCAGACCTACTCTCTCATAGAATGGATCACCTTCCAGATGTAGACATTGAAAAGGATAATACTAGTATTCAACTCTTACTGGACTCATTGTTTCTCAACGTCATGGACACATCATTCACTGACAGATTATGTATCTCCTCTGCTATTGACCCTGTAGTTCACACAGCGCTCCAAGCACTTACAGACTCTTCTATCCCCCCTCCTCTCCAATCAGCCCTTTCTGATTGGAAATTGAGCGACGGAATACTTACTTATAAAGGACTTACTTACATACCCCCCAGAGATCTCCAATGAGAACTCACATCCCTCCATCATGACTCCCCTACCACCAGACACCCTGGATGTTACAAAACCCAGGAACTCCTATCCTGCGACTATTGGTGGCCAGGACTAGCCACTTTCATCAAGAACTTTGTAGACAGCTGTTGCATCTGCCAACAGAACAAAGTAAACATGCACCCATCTACTCTCCCATTATCTCCTATTCCTGCTCCTATTTCCAACTGACTCTTCGCTCATTGCTTGGTGGATCTTATTACAGACCTACTACCTTCCAATGGATTTGATTCCATTATGGTTGTGGTTGACCATGGACTTTTGAAGGGGGTAGTTTTCACCCCTTGTCTCAAAACTATAGATGCCAAAGGTGTCGTGAACATTTTCTTTTCTAAAGTTTTCTCTAGATATGGACTATACAATAAGATTATTTCTGACTGCAGACCTCAGTTCACTTCCCAATTCCAGATTGAACTTGGAAAACTCCTCAGATACAAGAACTCCCTTTCTACTGCTTTCCATCCTCAGAGTGACAGAGAAACTGAACGAGTTAACCAAGAACTCAAAGTTTACCTTCAGATCTTCTGTGCTAATGACCAGACAGGTTGGGCACCCATGTTACCACTGGCTGAGTTCATCTGTAACTCATGACATCATTCCACCCATGGCACATCCCCTTTCTGATCTTCATCTGAAATCTGACATTCCTAATATAGAAAAATGCCTCTCTATCCTTAATAAAGCATGCAATGAAGTGCTAGCCACTCATGCACTTGCATGCAGTACTATGCATCAACAAATCACATCTAAATTTGTACCATTCTCTAAAGGCAATAAAGTCTGGCTCAAAGCCAAGAACCTCCACCTTAGATACCCCAATCGGAAACTTGCTCCTAAGCGCAAAGGACCATTCACCATCACTGACATATTATCCCCCATAACTTATTCACTCACTCTACCCGCACAATGGCACATTCACCCTGTCTTCCATGCCACACTCCTGTCTCCTTATAAAGAGAACAATACCCACAGCCCTAATCATATTATGCCCACACCTGATCTTATTAATGGTGAAGAAGAATACGAAATAGAAGCCATTGTCAGACACCAAGGCTCTTCTTCTAGATGCCAATATTATGTTAAATGGAAAGGATTCCTGAGTTCTGAGAACGAATGGATGAAGGAAGCAGAACTAGGTAACACTTCTGACTCTCTCCTTACTTATAAACAATCACATCATCTTCTTTGATAGTAGTTGGTGCCTACTACCCTTACAATGGGGGTAATATTACAGTTCCTCTTTTTCTCTTTCACCTCTTCACTTATTCACATGACTAATCATTCTATTACATTCCTAGACATTCTATTATACAATTCTCTTTACTCTTTTCTGATTTGCTATTTACTTTCCATCTCCAATTCATTTATTAAAGCTCCACTTTAACTCCTTTATATATACTCTATCTCTTATGCTTGTATTCTTTAACTTGACCTATGCAGACCAGGGCCTGCAATATACTGCTTAACTTGCACGACTCATGAATAGGTTCATGCTTTAGATCATTTGTTTCTGTCTAGTCATTCTTATGAATGCCAAGTGTAACAATCACTCATCACATTCACACTCCAATTACCACCTCAGTGGAGAGTTCACCCCACATTCCATGCTTCTGAACTATCATCCTATCACAAAACAGAGATTCATGGTCTGAACTTCCACAATCCTCCCCCAGACATCATAGATAACGAAGAAGAATATGAAATCAGTGCAATCTTATCACACAAAGGCACAGGTAAACGAAGACACTATCTAGTGTCCTGGAAAGGATATTCCTCCGCCAGTAACAAATGGATCCCTGAAGAGAACCTGAGTAATGCCCTTGACGTCCTCTCTGCATATAAAAAGACCCATCAATTATGATCCTAGAACAATGTCCATTGAACACCTACAACACTGCCTACTCTGCATTCAATATCTTACTGCTGCTATGAACTCTGCCTCTGAAAACATTACTCATCCATCATCCCTTGAAGACTACCAACTCACCACTGCTATCAACCTCGCCGCCAAAAATACACCTCCCCCTGTTGCTTCCCCACCTCTGACCAACACTACCCTATCCAGTGACTCTACCCTCACTGATTACTTCACAATCCTTGACCAAATTGAGACCAGTGCCCTGTTCAAATCCACCATCACATCTCCACAATACGCTATTGAGATAGATCATCTCCTGGGAGAAAGAGGAACAATCTCTAGTGGACTTATCATCCAAATCATCAGAGACACTAGCCTTATTGAACGCACTGCCAATCTTCTTGATGATGACCATCACAAGACCATCTTCTGTCACCTTCATATATGCATTCACAATACTGCAATCCATCTGTTGCCTGATGATACTAAGGAAGCTATCAGAGAGGCTATCCATATTGTCACAGAATGAATCGCTACAAACCCAGTGGCATGACCTCCATCCCCACACATTGCCATTCCAGTCCCACCACCAATTCTTCCATTGCCTACTGTTGAGCATACAGATAATGTTCTCAATCCTGCTGCTGTACCTGATGTACTAGCTTCTCCTGTTCCTACCCCCATCACACCCACTGCACATCACTACCCCACTAGGCAAAGATTGTCTCAAATCAGTAAACAAGAACCATCTGTCTCCCCTACCATCACCAGCAGAAACTGTAAATGACACTCCAGATCCCCATCACCACTGCCAGTTCCATCAGCCTCCACCATCACTACAGTAAAAACAGAAAATGTTGATAATGTTGTATGTCACAACTACCATGCCACCAGACACCATCACAAGAATTGTCTGTTATACTACTGTCAGGTTTGCAAAGCCAATGCACCCAGGCACTTGTTGGTCTTTTGTAAAGATCTGAAAGGCAAAGCAGTGATCCCATTGATCTGGACTGATCTGGGCTTTTATGTAGCTCTCTCTCATTGGGAGACAGAGCAGGATGCTCTCTATTGTGCCACTGAGATTGCCAATAGACTGCAGTTTACTGTGACTGAAGAACAGGATGATTTATTGGACTCTAACTATGATGCTGACCCAATCCACTGGGCTAACCAGGATAACTAAAGTCAGTGACTTTGTCTCTAAATGAGGGGGAATGTTACAACTATGTATGCCCCTATTCATTTTCTCTCTCCTACTGTGTATTACATCACAAGCTGCATGATGCCACCACTAGACTTATCTTTGACTCATACCTTGTATTACATCATGACCACCATTGCTGTCACTAGATGACCTATTCTTGCTATCACTTATGCATCCTTTATCTCTGACTCATATCTGTTCTCACGTCTGCCCTAAAGTACTTGTAGTTCACTCTTTGCTTGAGACCTCCAATCTCTTGTCATCTGAACCGTACTTTAAGTTGGAAGCACTCCTTCTGACTTAGCTTACACTGAACACTTGACTTATCATCTCATGTAGAATCTCAGCAGAGGTCCTGACTCTTATCAAGTCATCTGTCATTAGAACTATCCTAGTTCATAACAGTGTCCAGGGAACCTTTTAATGATTATATGTTAATGTCACAATGACATCACAATATTCCAATGCTATAGCACTGGATTCGTCCAAGTATCCTGACCACACATAGCTCCCTCTCATGCAAAGATAAACACAAATACAAGGTCACTTGTTCTTGACTTGCACAATTCAGTGTGTCATGTTTGTAAAGAAGAACTATTTCATTCAGTGATCTGATGTCTGCTGCCTTGGTGCCTGTGATACTACTCCCATCGGTCTGTGTCATTGGTGATTGATTGATTGCTTGCTCACTTGAGTGTAACACTTATTAGTGTTCCTATTCATGACATACTCGTACATCTAGAGTAGATATAAAGCATGCAAACACTTTAGGCAGTTGCCTGTAGGCCGATATGAATTGCCATATAGATGATACCCATGCCACCTAACCATGTTACAAACATCACAGGTATATGTACCTTCATGAACCACCTTGCTAAATACTAGAAATCAGTCTGGTAGAATAACCCATTTACTTGCTAGCATCGTTTTGGTAACAGTAAAAATGTCAAGCATGTCTGATGTTGTCACAAATGTCACAAAGTCACAGATGCATGGCATGAGAACATCATGTGATGGTTGAAATTGTCTGAAGTTCAATTTTCATTCTCTGTTTCCTCCTTCTCTCACTCTTCCATCATCTTCCAACCTGTTTGTCTTGTCATAGCTCCTTGTTGGAGCTCTGAGCAGTTACTCAGACAAGACTTTCTTGGATATTTTGCATGTTAGGTGCCTTCACAGGCATAAATCTGTTGTGACAGTTGCACATTGGATCTCTCCTTTGACTCTCATTATCTTCCAAACCTGTCCATATTGTTGTAGCTCCTTGTCAGGGTTTAGAGCAGTTGCTCTGACAATGTCATGCTTGTGGATTTCACATGTTCCACACCTTCATGGGTGTATATCTGTTGTTACAGTCAGCCATCGGATCTCTCCTCTGACTCTTCCATCAGCTTTTAAACCTGGTTGTCATGTCATAGCTCCTTGTCGGGGTTTGGAGCATTTGCTCTGACAATGGTGGTCTTGATGATTTAACACACTGCGCGCCTTTGTGGGTGTGTATCTGGTGTTGCAGTCACACATTAGATCTCTTTTGTAACTGTTCTGCCATCTTCCAATCTGTTCATCTCATTATCGCTAGTTGATGACCATTGTGCTGTGGCTCTACTGATAATTTTCACTGTCGTTGCACATGTTTGTCACCCCTATTTGTGCACTGTCATTTAGTCACATTTTAGATGCACATTGTCCATTCTTGCTTTGGTGTGCTTGTGTGTTTTCCTCAACAGATTTATATCTGATGTGGACATGGACACCAGAGCTGTTGCCCAAGTATTATGTGGTCTTGTCCTTGCGGAAGTTTTCTGGCATGCTCATACACATCAAGTAAGGCCAGTGAGTCTTGAGCCATCCTGCTGAGTGAAGTTAATGAAGTGGTGTTAAGTATGTGAAAAGTACAATTGACATCCAGGTGTGTAAGAATGTCAGGATCAGTCAAAGCACTCCTTATGGCCTGAATTCATTTTGTTGAGTTCTCATATTGAAAAGTTGGGATGGTATGTTAGATCATTCTTTGTCAGGTATGGATCTAGCATTGATATTTGCATGTTTCAGAGGGTACATGGACTAGCTGGTGCATTCTTGCACTTGTTGATATTTTTCATTGGCAAGTCCATGGTGGACAATGACAGAAAGTGTTCAATATATTGTGCAATCTCTTAATTGATCCACTGTACCAAGTGCTGATCAGCACAGTACAGCATGTGTCTGACAGAATACTTGCTGTTGTGACTTTCTTGGCTACTGTGAGTGTTGCCAAAAGGTTGTGTACAGCAAAATTGGATCATTAGTAATATGTATCAATCACTCATGAACCAACTGATTGGAGCAATACAATATGTCATGTACCACAGAAGTTTACCATTGTAGGAACCATCTTGGAGGAAACAACAAACAACAACAACAGACACAGGATGCAAAGAAAGTAGAAGACTGATCCAAGAGAACTCATGGGTGACTGACAAAATATATGCACAGACAATGGCACAACACATTGGTTCACATAAAACACCATGTCAGACCAGGAGCATGATACTGAAACAGCAAGTCAAATGATCCCATATGTGAATGTCATATCAGACTAATGCACAAGAGGGTGCAGAATAAGTAAAATCACCTCAAACATCATTGTCAGAGCAACAGCTCAAAACCCCAAGAAGGAGCTACAATATGATGAATATGGAAGATGACAAGAAAGTTGTGGGTGAGAACTAATGCACGACTGTCACGCTAGACTAACACCCAACAATGAGCAGTACATGTGCAATTACCATGAATGTAGGGTCAGAGCAACAGCTCAGAACTCAAACAATGAGCTATGACAAGGCAAACTGGTGGGAAGACCAAGAGAGAGGTGTGGGAGAGTGCCAACATGCGACTGTCACAACAGACTAATGCCAAAGAGGGCGTGGAACATGTGAAATGACCGTAAATGCCTTGTCCAAGCAACAGCTCAAGACTCCAACAAGGAGCTACAATAAGACAAACAGGCAGAGAAGACAGTACATGGGAGTGAGAGACGAAGGAAATAGAGAATGAAAATCAGAAGTCAAACATTTGAACCATCATGTGATGTTCCCATGCCACTTGTTCATTGCTATAATGCTACCTCCATACAACATTTGTCACAGCATCAGAGGTGCCACATGTTCTGATTGTTCTTGAATAAATGAGTGACTTAACAACATGCATTTGAGGATTGTACAAATTCACCAAAGATATACATGTCTTACCATATGGTTAAGTGGTGTGTGAACCATCACATGCAGTAATTACTATTGGCTGATGGGTGAATTCCATGAGCATGTGTACTTCTTATGTACTATAGATGGATATCATGACATGGAATGATAATGAGATATATAGTGGCTCAAAAAACTGTCCGCATGTTTTTGCATTTGTTACTATTTACAATATTGTGTGAGAATACATAAAGACCTCAGTGACATGCTAATACCATATTGTAGTGCTGCTTCAGGGCTTTGGATTGAGCACCACATCGTGAGAATTAGAGGAGATATGGTGGAGATACAAGGCTCACAAAATGGTGACTCATGCAGACAGTTTTTTGAGCACATATTAAAACTATATAAATGATCATTTATGACACCATAACAATCATGCCACCATTAAATAAATTATAAAGTGGTGTCATTATGTCATTTTAAAACCATATCTAACTATACAAACCAAAAATTTCCATATGTCATGGTTATATTTACCATGAAAGCCACCCCCCCTGCTCAAAGGGATAATATCCTCTCTCTTTCCTATTCTGGCCTCTCTGCTTGTCAAATTTCCTCTAGAACTGGAGTATCCAAGTCCACTGTGGCCAAATTCATCAAAGAAAGTCACACAGACAAGGAAAACTTCTGTGAAGGGTGTCTATCCAAGCTCGCCTCTACTGATAGGAGGGCTATTATTCAACATATCACTACAGGAAAGGCTGATAATGCTGTCCAGGTCACCTATTACATCAATTCCACCATCACATTCCCTGTCTCTTCACACACTGTGAGAAACATTCTCAAGACAGCTCATCTCAGGTCAGTAACAAGAAAGAAAAGGCTCTCCTCTCTATCACACATATGCAGAGAGGACTAACCTTTGCCTTAGCCCATCAGAATTGGATTACATGGACTGGAAGCATGTTATATGATCATATAAGACCACAATAAATAGGATTGGGTCAGATGGCAAGGTATATATGTGAAAAAAGAAGGGTGCTAGTCCTCTCTGCATATGTGTGATAGAGAGGAGAGCCTTTTCTTCCTTGTTACTGACCTGAGATGAGCTGTCTTGAGAATGTTTCTCACAGTGTGTGAAGAGACAGGGAATGTGATGGTGGAATTGATGTAATAGGTGACCTGGACAGCATTATCAGCCTTTCCTGTAGTGATATGTTGAATAATAGCCCTCCTATCAGTAGAGGTGAGCTTGGATGGACGCCCTTCACAGAAGTTTTCCTTGTCTGTGTATGGTTTTAAAATGACATAATGACACCACTTTATAATTTATTTAATGGTGGCATGATTGTTATGGTGTCATAAATGATCATTTATATAGTTTTAATATGTGCTCAAAAAACTATCCATATGAGTCATGATTTTGTAAGCCTTGTATCTCCACCATATCTCCTCTGATTCTCACGATGTGGTGCTCAATCCAAAGCCCTGAAGCAGCACTACAATATGGTATTAGCATGTCACTGAGGTCTTTATGTATTCTCACACAATATTGTAAATAGTAAAAAATGAAAAAACATGTGGACAGTTTTTTGAGCCACTGTATAGCCCTTTACCCAAGTACTATGTGTGCTGTGTTCATACTTATGTGTGTCATCTCTGTGTGTGTATTATTTTATGTGTGGAATAGTTGAATGAATCCAGTGCCATACATCCCTAACTGTTGGAAGTTGGACTGTTTTTGGTTTGTGACAAGCCATTGAAAATACTTGCTGCAGAGAAGCTTTCTTGAAGTCAAATGAAGTGTTTGACAAAGAGAGAGAGAGAGGAGGTCCAAGGTTGAAGGCAAACAAAGCATTTGACCCAGAGATAGGGAAATGATTCAAGGCCAGAGTCAAAGTTTCAAAGTGTTCAGCAGAGAGAGAGAAGAGGTCTAAGGTTAAAGTCAAACAAAGTGTTCAACATAGAGTTAGGGAAATGATCCAAGGTCAGAGTCAAAGTTTTGAAGTGTTTGGCAAAGAGAGAGAAGAGGTCTAAGACTGAAGTCAAATGTAGTGTTCAACACAGAGATAGGGAAACGATCCAAGGCCAGAGTCAAATGAAGTGTTTGGCAAAGAGAGAGAGAAGAGATCTAAGGCTGAAGTCAAATGAAGTGTTCAGCCCAGAGATAGGGAAATGGTCTAAGGCCAGAGTCAAACAAAGATTTTGGTAAAGAGAGAGAGAGAGAGAGAGAGAGAGAGAGAGAGAGAGAGAAGAGGTCTAAGGTTAAAGTCAAATGAAGTGTTCAATGCAAAATGGGGAAATGATCCAAGGCCAGAGTCAAATGAAGTGTTTGACACAGAGATGGGGAAATGATCCAAGCCAGAGTCAAATGAAGTGTTTGATGCAGAATGAGAAAGTGATCCAAGGCCAGAGTCAAACGAAGTGTTTGACACAGAATGAGGAAGTGATCCAAGGCCAGAGTCAAATGAAGTGTTCAACACAGAGATAGGAAAATGATCCAAGCCAGAGTCAAACAAAGTGTTCAATATTAATAGACATTAATATTGTAAGGTAGACCTTGCGCGCTTTTAGCAAACCTCATATGCTGTGACCAAGGTGTGACACTCACGGTGCAATCATGATGAGACGTGTTATAATCCTTAAAACCCAGCTCAGGCTCCCTTTGCACTGAGATTTCAATCTTGGACTTCTCTTTCTCCCACTCAAAGCCTGGTAGCAGAGTGGCCATACCCCAATCACCTAGTAAAGCCAGTCTGATTGGGGGAGGCTTATCATTCTCCCAGATTGGAATTGCTAGATTGCTCTTCAACTTCCTGATGCACAACCAAATATTGGCAGGGCTAATGCCCTGGTGGAGGATTTTCCTGCACTCAACTGCGAACTTGTGTGCTACACACATATAATGTTAGTGCTATTGCATTTATTCAGAAATGTCAATTGGTTTACCTTTCAAGGCCTTCAAGATAGCAGAGAAAAACTCTTTCTTGTGGGAAAACCACGATAGGTTCACACATACATCTTCAGTAACCATATGATAATGTACATGACCTTCATAGGGTGGGAGCTGCATGTTACCTCAATGGCACAACACAGTACTGTTCACAATATTATTGCTAGTTGCTGGGTCCTCACCTCTGATGAAGCGATCAATAACCTTGGTTGGAATACCATTGATGTGATTGAACCCAGGGTCAATCTTCAGATCTTCACCACCAAGGCAATCTAGGATATAGCCTTCAGGGATCACCTCAACAGTAGGCCAACAGTCTTTAATGGCAACCTGGCTACCAGGAGGAAGGAACAATTGTTTATAGAGTTTGAAAGTTTCAGAGGGGGAATTTTCAGGGGAGGCATCATCAGGGGGAAAAGAAGGGGGGAGCACAGGTGAGCTCCCAGATTCATTGCCAGATCTATCTTTGCTCATGTTGAAGTTAGGGGCCTTATCTCAAGTGGCAATAAGGACTTTAGTACTGCAACCAGTCAAAGTGTGATGGGGGAAAGTGCAGGCACTGACAGTAAAGTGCATTTGTCAAGAGGAGAACTTTGGGTTGA
Organism: Suillus subaureus; assembly: GCF_016647635.1. Classification (NCBI taxonomy): domain Eukaryota; kingdom Fungi; phylum Basidiomycota; class Agaricomycetes; order Boletales; family Suillaceae; genus Suillus; species Suillus subaureus. The sequence goes on from NW_024538618.1 coordinate 130,050, forward strand.
ACACATGGGAAGGATCCATGTCAATGACATTAGATTCTGCAGCCTCAGCCCCCATTCCTGATCATAGCCAGTGGCCCTCCTGGTACCAATCATCATGGCAGTAAAGCACTATAAGAATGACAAAGGGAGTTTCTCAATGTCAAAGTCTTCAGAACAAAAGAAGCCCCTGCAATCAAGTATTGACAGGGTGAAGATGCTACAATCATGTATGCCCCTATTCATTTTCTCTTTCTTTACCTTGTATTATGTCATGAGCTGCATGATGCTGCCACTAGGCTTATCTCTGATTCATATCTTGTATTACATCATGATTGCCATTGCTGTCACTAGATGATCTATTCTTGTTATCACTGACATGTCCTTTCTTATCTCTGACTCATCATTGATCCCATACCTGCCCTAAATCACCTAAGATTCACTATATATAGTCAACAATGTATCTTGTAGTTCTTCACTTTAATCTTACTAGGTTTTACCTGAAACATCCTTTGCTTGAGACTTCCAATCTCTTGTCATCTGAACCATACTTTAAGTTAGAAGCACTCCTTCTGACTTGGCTTACACCAAACACTTGACTTATCATCTCACATAGAATCTTGGCAGAGGTCTTGACTCTTATTGAGTTGTCTGTCATTAAGAACTATCCTAGTTTGTAACAGAGGATGGACCCACACAATGCACCACTGATGGTGTGCACCTGCTGGTCACAGTCATCTAGCATGAACCATGACTTATTGATGAAGATGAATAGAGCATCCTTGTAGTGGGAAGTGCTTGAGGTATATTTTACCTCAATCACTGCTTGCACTTGGCCAAAGTCATTGCCCTTCTTGACCTTGCTTGTGAGAACTATGTCCAGCTTGCGAGAACCTCCAATAGCATTATTAGCACAAGACATAAACTCATATTTGTTGGTGGGAACTCTGGCAGTCTGACAACCAAATTCCAGGAAATACAACAGTTCCTAAAGGAACTTTGCAAGATGTTCTTCATATGTAACATTGGAGTTAGGAGGTGTCTTCTGATGCAAATCTGGTGTGTTTGTCCATTTTCCAGGGTGAGTTTCAGGCCTCTTGACATTGAATTGAGAGGGGTCATTAGGCTGGAAAAGCTCCTTGTCAACAAGCACCTACAAGAACTGAAAAAGTGTAGGTCAACACAATTTAGTTGGTAAGTTTGAAAATCACACCTTCTCAACAAGGGCACATGAGTCTTCTTCTTCCTGGGACTAAGACATTGGCACATTCTGAGTTTTGTGAATGCCCATGAAAATTCTTTTGGTGAGGTATTGATATGGGCTAAGGACATGTTTACCAAAAAACACATCAAAGTCCTCATCCCTGATGATGCAGCCCTTCAAGCCCATCTCAGGAAGCTTAAAGTCAAGAGCTTTTTGCATCACCTTATCTTCATGATCCAATCCTTGCATTGTGGAAGGGTTGACACCTGGGATCTGGCCAAGCTGATGATAATTGTTGCTTAGTCTTATCATTAAATAAATTACCACAAACCTTAGCAGAATGATGTACATGTTGGTTCCATCTGGCTGCTATGACAGAGCAGTTGGGGGGTAGCACTTCCCCAACAGAACTAGTACCTTCTGTCTTGGACTTTGCCTTTATTAGTAGCTAGGCACTGGTGCAATTCCCACAGAGACTTACCATCATCTTGAAGATAGCTTGGAACTTTACACTGACAAGGCTGTTGACCTGGAAGAATAGGCATGCTGATGAGTATGTCTTTATCATGCTTTTATGAATCACATTTGCCCATCGATTACAATCATGATTTCAAAAACATGACTTGATGGGAATTGGGGGTATTTGGGGTCTTTTTGGAATGTGCTTGCACCAGTGCTGGGTACTGATGGTACTGATGCCCTCTTCAAACCCAGTGAAAATTGACAAGGAGGTAGAATATATGTAGATATGGAACAAAAATATAAGCCATATGACATTTATTGATGACTTTCGACATGTTTAGCCAGATGAGACTTTTCAAGATGGAAAAAGAAAGAGGTCAAGAGGAAATTTAGATTGTTTAGATGTCATTCTCACTGTGTTTAGACCTATCAATACACATTTACATATGAATCATCAATCTAAAAACACATCAATATACATCTAATGCAAACAAATGAGATTGTCTATAGGTATCGCTATCATTTGGTGAGGGTATAGGGTATCACTGCTTGCTGTGCCTCACTGACATCCCGCCATGTGTCCTCTAGTCATTGTGGTCATTGTCTTGACCTTGTACAAATCCAGCTATGGAACAAGTTGGTCAGTACATACAATAGGATGTAGTGGACAGTGCTCACCTCCATCATCACCCTCTCCTGCGATGCAGTCTTACATTGACAGCACAATCCACATGTCCAAGTCAACACACTCACTTTTGCAATGGTTGCAACAGGATTAAGTTCACACAATGAGAACAGTGGTTAGATGAGATAAACTCTTTGGACAACTCAGTTATGATATGGAGTTGAAGGCAGCTGTGCTCAGGTGCGAGAATCCATTTGGTTTGGTTTGTACACCACTACGTCGCAAGCAATTGGAGAATGTTCACAGCCTATAAAGATGAATTGACTAATTTGTGAGTTCCTGATAGCTGAGATCATTGTCACTCACACAATCTTGGACCTCGATCTCGGTGCTTGATCCAGATTGTTCTATCTGTTCAATCATGACATTGATGACTCTCTTGAGGTCTTCGAGGAAGCTCTCTCATCCACTGCTTTGTCACTTCAGCAGCCCAGTATCTGAAGAGTTTCATAGCCAAGTGTATACATATGGTGGTTGTATTAGGCCTCAGAGATGCAATCTCTGGCTGGAGCATGTAGGGAATAAGTTTATCCAGTGTAGAAAGTTCACTATGTCATGATCATTCAGCATATTGGGAGGGAGTGAATTCATATGACACACCTGCAGTGCCCTTCATATATCCAAGTGGCTGCACATAGCACCTCAGAACAAATAACCTGCTCATATGCATGCAGCAAGAATGTATCATCTGACAATACCTTCACCATGTCAATGTTCAATACATATGTGAGGTCAATGAGGACTGAGAGGTACCATTTGAAATCAGTGATGTTGTCATATGTGCTTTGAGAACACATTGTCACTCCAGTCCCAGAAGTGCTGGAAGTGCACAAGATGGAAATTCTATCAATATTGGTGTGATTAAGAAAATAAGATAATGTCAAGTTACCTTGAGTTTCAGGCAAAGCACAACACTTGCTTGCTTGAGATGGTCGAGTGATATTGAGTCACAATAACCCAATCAAAATGTTGTCCTGGGACAACATCTTACAGAAATGCTGTACTTTTGTCTTGGAGATTGGAATCCTACCCTGTAGGAAATTGCTGTGCAGCACATGCACATGACTCTTCTGTGACAGTCATTAAATTGGCGATCTCAATCTTACATGATCATTCACTCAGAGTTATCCAGACTGACTTGACTGACTGTTAAGGTTGTACTCAAGGGTTAACAGATCCTAAGGGCTTCAGCCTCAGCTCATGCACTGTGCCCCTTACTCAAGTATTGCCTCTTATTTCAGGAAGGCAAGACTAACGCATCTGGAGGGTCAGATGGGTAGCATAGTGGATCTGGATGACTTCCAGATGAGGGATAAGTATTGTAAGACTAATCCAGATGAGTCCAGACTAGAAACTAGCAGTAATGGCTGTCATAGACAGAGGCGGATGCAGATAGACTATAGGAATCAATCCTAAGTCTCAGAGGGTGACAAGAGTAGTGGTACTCAGGTCCAGAGGACAGGAATGAGCAGAACTAAGTTGATATTTGAACTGAGGTGCTACAGAGAGTTACAGGAGGTTATATACTATAGGTATCTAACAGAATGATCAATCAGCAGAGTCCAAGGCTATGTATGAAGCATATGGATAGTCTATTGGTAAGTAGAATTGGATCATAAATCATGAAATGGAAATGAAGCATAGGTAATGGATCAGGGAGCAGGATGGATATACAGATAGCTGAAATACCAGAGTTAGGGGATTACTGAAAGGAGACAAGTGCTGGTTGTGGATTTGGATGAATTGTGGACTGGACTGGACGAGTGGACAGATTGGATGACAAAGATGTTGGAGGGAGATAAGATGTGGATAGGATCAGAGATAAGATGTGGATTGGATCTGAGATGAGATAAGGATCAGATCTGAGATCCAGATATGCAGATATGACACTGACCTTATTAAACATTTAGCAGTCAGTCTGGCCAGTCTAGTAGATTATTATGTAAGCTTGAGATCACCATACAATTGAAGTCAGTCTGGTCAGTCTCAACACTTAAATATGAAAATGGTTGATTTGCATTAGCAGCACCTGGTACAAATTTATAGTAATACATGACTCTTGAGTGATGGTGCCACTCTTCTCTAGGTGAGGGACCCACTCCAGTGGAGAGTTGGCTGGGCTGCTCTGGAGCTTGTCCTTTGGTTACTGTAGGGGGGAAATCTCAGGGAGTTAAGCCGGTGAAGCTCAACCCACTCTGTTCAAGGAAATGGCAAAGTATAAATCAGTGCAAGTAGGCTAGGGCCAAACCCAATCTCTGGTCAATAACAATTTCTCATCTGTCTGTTTATTGACAAGTCACATGCATCATGCAGGCAAGAACATTCAAAATTGATTAGCTTTTCATCCATACTAAGATAAGATTGAAACATGGATATACAGTGGCTCAAAAAAGTGTCTCAATTTTTGTGACTTTTTGTGTAATTGCTGTATTATGAGCCAGGGTGTGAGAATATGACTAAGCCATAGGGAGGTGTGGAAAAGCTCAGCTTCTAAGCTTTATGTTTAATCCCTATAGTGTGGGAAGATTATGTTATCAAGTGAAGATATGGTCAATTTGATTTGGTGACTCATTGAGACACTTTTTTGACTTTCAGTTTGACCAACACAATCTCTATAATTCTGGTACTTGGTGTTTCCTCCCATTGCTCTAATTACTTCTGCCATTCTTCTATGCATACTATCTATCAATTTGAGGCATTCCTCATCAACAATCTTGCACCACTCTGCTGCAACTCTCTCCCACAGCTGAAATAACCCCTATTGAGGATCTTGATAGACTGTAAGTGATATCTTGAGTAATTACCAGGGCTGTTTAATAAGGTTGAGGTCTGAGGACTGAACTTGCCATGATAGAACACTGATATCATAGTTTTTAAAACCATTTATGGTCAACTTGAAGTATGCTTAGGGTCATTGTCTTGTTAGAAGATAATGTTTTCTTCATCAATTCTTAATTCTTGCATGCTTCTGAGCAGATACTTTTCCAAAATTGAAATGTGCTGCTTCACATTCATCCCCCCCCCCACCTTACAGAGAATTCCTACTCCATTCCACCCCATACAACACTATACCATCAAGTTTCATACTCCATATTTTAGTGTTTTCTTGACCTTTCTTTCTTCTAGTAGTTCTTCTGCATTTCATTACATATATTCCTAGCCATCTGACCCCATCCTATTGATTTTTGTCTCATGTGACCAGGTAGTCCTATTCCAGTCCTCAACAGTCCAATATTGAGGCTTTAAAGCAAAGGCTAATCTCCTTCCTATATAGGCTGAAGACAGGAAGGGCTTTTCTGCCTGTTTATAGCTTTAAGAATGGCTGCCTTAAGAGTACCCCTGACTATTTGAGTGGAGAGAGCAGTGTAGATGATGTAATTGATGAATTTGGTGGCTTGAGTAGCATTGGCAGCCTGCTTAGTTGGAATATTATGAACAAGAGATTTTTTGTTATATGATATAAGCTTGAAAGGACAATCTAGTTTGATATTTTTCTTATCTGGAATGACTTTTTATGATCCTAATGATAGCACCCAGCTCAGACCAGTTTTAGTAGCAATCTGCCTGGTATACAGATTAGAAGAGCTAATGATAATAACAGTAGGGGCTATTTCAGTTGTGGGAGAGAGTTGCAGCAGAGTGGTGTAAGATTGTTGATGAGGAATGCCTCAAATTGATAGATAGTATGCATAGAAGAGTGGCAGAAGTAATTAGAGCAATGGGAGGAAACACCAAGTACCAGAATTATAGAGATTGTGTTGGTCAAACTGAAAGTCAAAAAAGTGTCTCAATGAGTCACCAAATCAAATTGACCATATTCTCACTTGATGACATAATTGTCTCACACTAGAGGGAGCAAACATAAAGCTTAGAAGCCGAGCTTTCCCACACCTCCCTATGGCTTAGTCATATTCTCACACCCTAGCTCATAATACAGAAATTACACAAAAAGTCACAAACATTGAGACACTTTTTTAAGCCACTGTATATATTGTAATGAATGAAATTGTCATGTGGGAGTCTGGTGTTGCATTGGTCCAGCCAGTGTTGCTAGTGGCACCAACCAAGTCCATCCATCCAAACTCCTCTGTTGGTGAGTTCTACATGATGTGTACTGTATCTTGGATATGCCATCTTCCAAGTCAAGTACTTTAGTTACATTATCACATTGTCTGCATGCCCATTAAACTTTATGTTAGGAGATGGACAATTTGGGAATCACCAATGCAAGGAGGATTGCTGTTCAGATGTAATTTTGAGACTGTTCGCTTACCATTACAAACAGAAAATGTATGCATACAAGGACAAAAAGGTGAACAGATAGTGATGAAACTCTACTCCCTATGAATCAGCCAAGCTGGCTGGTAATGTCATTGGTCTCCTGGAATTGCCTAAGTGTGCTGCTTCCATAGTGTCCTAGGTCACCAAGCTGCCTACATTTTCTCCTAGGTTTATGGCTGGAACCTGTTGGTTAGTGATGCAATTCTGATTTGGTGCTGTGGCTTACCAGGTCTTTCATAGTGGGGCTCATTAGAAGATGTTGAGGAGCTATGACAGTGCTTTTGAGCTTCTTTTACCATAGCAGAGCCTATGGTGGTGCAAATTTTTGGAGTCAGATTGACCTCCAAGTTGACACAGGTGTTCTTGTCTAGCTCAGAATCTTGTATATATGATTGTAAATAAGCATCATTCACTGTCACTGTAGGAGAGGAAGATGTACATACCTGAGGTAGCAGCATGAGGCACCAGATCATCACTGATGCTAGTATCATATCCATCAAGGCCCCAGTTGAGCAGCTGGGTGAGTGGAGGACCAGAAGGCACCTCTGTGCAGATATCCTCTAGAATCTGAGAGCTGTTGGTATCAGTTTTAACTGCATCCCTCAGCACTACCAAGATTCTCTCCACATTCTCTGTCATGGCATTCCTCCCCTTCTTCTCCACCATCATATTCCTCCCTCTCATTACCTCTCTCTTTGTTCTCCCAGTATTCTGAATTGTCTCTCTTGTCTGCTATTCCATGACTGTCACAGGCCACATCATCATCCTTTACCTGACAGGAGTTGTCTTATACAAGACTTTGAGTGCTTGCGCAGCAGAAAATAGCCAAGTAACCCACCATTTTCATTATTTGTGAAGTCACCTCTCTCCACTTGGCCCCTTCCCAGTATCCTCTGCTCTGTTCACTAGCTTCCACTTACACTCATGGGCCTTTGCCTCTTCAACAAGGTGTAGCTCATCTTCCTGTGAGGAAAGTATGATGAACTTTGTGTTTTTCATGACAGATGCATCATTGGCTTCCTCCATGTCAGAACACTAGTAAGCAGCTGCCAATGTCTCAGAAGATGGAACTTCATTCTGGAAGACCTGCTTTTTTGACTTAGAAGACTGACACTGTGTGTATGCATTGGCATTCAAGAACTGATGACAGTAAGCACTAGCATAGTGCATTATGGCTACAACTCACCTTCACTAAGTTTTCAAGTGCACTATTGCACCTCAGGCCTAAGGAGAGGTTGCTCTTGTACATTGACAGCTCCTGTGGTATCCTCCTAGGCTATGGGACTTTTGCATAGTGTTAACAATAGCCTGTACTTGATTGGACTGTCTTGAGCGCATGACATCATGCTTGTGTGCAGCTGACTCAAAGCCTAGATCAAAGGAATGCTCTACTTTGGTAAGCACATGTTGGTTGACTGCCAGCCCATCCTAGCCATGTGAAATTAACAAGATGTGGGATCAAGGCCTTGGTGTTGGTGAGTGTTGTCTGCCTCTTTGCACCAGGAAATAGCAACATGGTATAAGGCAGTATTCTCCTCCAGAGCAAATCTGATTACAGCAGCCTCTCCTGCTAGATCCTCTAGCAGCTCTGGCCTATATGCATTGATGACTGCCTGTTCAGCTATTACCATGCAGGCCATAAGGTGCATGGCACGGGAGTGTGAGGCCACTAATTTTATCAATCACTCAAAGGTGTGGAACTGGATGAGCCTCATGCCTTGAAAAGTGCCCTCAGTGACATCACTAGAAATCTTTGACTGGTGAGTCCAAGGCTGATAGAGATTGCATGCCTGCAAGATGTTGACTTTGGTCCTACCATTCAAGATCTTTTGAGTGTCCAAAGCCTCAATATATAAGTCCTGCCTGCACCTCCTCTCCTCTTCATGAGCTGTAGCCCTGTGCTCAGCATGTTCATCATGACTCCCATCATCTTTATCATCATCATCAGCATCAGAGGACTCTTCACCACTCAATGGCAATAAATCTTCTCAGTCATCCTCCTCTTTGCAGTTCTGCTGTCCCTTTGTCACCTTCTTTTTCTTCTTTCCCTTGTTACCCATAGGACTATCTCCAAGGCCAAAGGTAGCCAGAAGCTGCTGCTAGTTGGTAATGCATTGGGGCATATTGATCTTAGCCAACTGCCATTCCATGTTTATGTATTTGGCAAACATTGAGAAAAATGAATGGTGAATCTGAGGCAAATAAGTATGCTGTGAAAGATGACTAGTAGTGAAATCAAACCTCAACAACTGCTTCACACCTGCATATTGGGTTGAAATTTGGGTGTCCCATGATTGCTCATATCATGTGTGCACTTGCTGACCCAGGCTCCCAGTCTTTTCCATGTCCCTTTGTCATGTATAGCATTGGAGAGAACCATGAGGAGACCTATGAATATTGAATGCTAGGCTAAAATAAGGAATGAACACAATACTCACCTTAACAATTGACCTTTCAATCATGCTCATGTTTCAAACCAGAGTCATGATTACTGAGTAGGACATGAATGGAAATGAGCAATAGTTGACCCAATTTGAGTTATATAGAACCAGGGCTGCCTTGCCAGCACACCCTAGCAGTGCAGAGCAGACATCCAAGTCCAAGTCCTTTGTCTCATTAGCACTTAGGACCTCATTGGCATACTCATCCATGGCGGCAACCACTGCATAGCTGTACTCCTTGAATGTGGTTAACCACATCTCATCCTGATCATCACCAAATCTATATGAAGCTGGAGTATTGTTGCCCAAGTGAGTGTCAAAAAAACTTTTCAGTTTGTCACATAGAGGATCAGAAATGGCATTGAGGACAGGCATAGCCCACTTCAAATCCTCTAATATTTCTTCTTTCTTGATCTTCAGTTTCTGGAATGATGTGCTGGTCTTGCTCTTTGCTTCTATTTTTTGATACTCAGCCAGGGTGTCAGACACAGTATTGAAGCACCAACAAAGCTGATTTTCAAGATGAGCAGTTGCATAGGCAATGAGCTGCATAAGTGACCAACAATGAGTGCTATAGTATATATGTAGAATCCAGAACATACACACTCCTCCATAGCCTGACAACATAACCTTGTGGAATTGATTCAGCTGCATCTCAGGGGAATAGATGTAGTAGGTACCTGAAGAGACAAGATTCTTGAGGTGACCAAAGACATAGTCCTGAGACAACAGCTCTGTCTATTTGGCTGCTGGACCTTTGGCCATAGGGATGCATTCTATGTGCCATGATGTTTTGTTGTTTGCTTCTAACATCTTGTACCTCTGGATTAGGCCCTCCTCAGGAGACTGCATATAGATGTGCTTGGTCTCATTCCTGGAGATGTGTATTCCTACTAGATCATCTACCTGATCTATAGTGGAACATTCAGTAGCTGCTGCACTGCAGCCTCAAGAGTATACTACTCACTGGCATCAAAGACTGTGACTATCCATTGGCCATAATACTCAAGGACTTCCCTAAGCCTGTGCAAACATTGTTTGACTGTGACCATGTTGTCAATATTGTTAATCTCTGCTGCTACAATGTCTTCCACTGCCTGTTTTTCCATATGCCACTCCTCAATTTCAAGGGCATAGACATCTCTTTGCATCTTCAAAACCTATTTCTAGATAGCTTCAGTCTGATGACACCCACCAGCAGCCTTTATTTTCCAATCCTTCGGTGCCTTGTCTGAAATACATAGAATAGGAAGCTCATCCCTCTTCTTGTGGTCCTTCTCCATGGTGTCTTCAACTATCCATTCCTTAGGTAGGACCAAAGGAAATGCATGTATGGGGTTGAATCTGTTCACACCATTTATCAAGAATGATTGATACAGTGACTGCACCTGGTTTTGCATGAGAGGGCAGGGGTTCCAGCCACCAAAGGATAGGCTGTTGTAGTTTTCCATGAGATCAAAGTGGGCATACCCCACAATTGCCTTATTTGCACTCTTATCAAGCCTAGCATCCTCCTTGACATTATGATCCAGTGATGCAGTACCAGATCCCTGGTGGGAGTCCAGCAAGGCTGTGTTTCCAACCTGTTCAAAACAAATTGTATCAACATTATTTGGTGTGGGGTTGAATTACTCACCTTCTCTCTTCCAGCCTTTGTTTTAGCTTTTTCCCCATCCTTGGTCAATCTCAGAGGCATGTTTTGTCAATTTGGGGTGCTGTGCAAGCAAAATTGTTGTGGAATACAGACCAGGGATAATATCTGGGAAAAGCCTTGGACTGCTTGAAGCTGTTGAAGTCAGAGTCAGAGTGTCATGGGAAAACCTTATTTCCAAAGCAGTTTTCTGTTGTAATCAAAGTCACAGTATGTGGTAATATTACAATTATTCTCTATAGTCTGGTATATGCTTAGTATTTTCATCATATTGAAGAGAAAAGAAGTTGGCATCAGCTCACCACATGCGATCTATGTCCATTTACCTCAAGCAAACTTACATTGTTTATCCTACAAAACTCAAGGTATATTTTGTCATTTTGTTTTCTCTTATTGAACTAACATTCAAGAGTTTCCAAATTTGTACAAAAGAAAAATTATAGGCCATCATATGGGAGACCAATGATTTTGGAAATTTCGTTCAAGTTCCCTTGAGGTGCTTAACTTAAGTACCTTGAATAGCTGAACTTGTCATATCCTGTATGCCAGACATAGATCCCATCATATTCCCACACTTTCTGGACCTATTTCCGGACCCCATATCTGACTCATTCCTGGATCCCCTATCCTGTCCACCCTACACACATTCCATCCAGCAAGACATCTGGACTTTACCTCCTCTCAGATTCCAGACTACATCCACCATCTCACATATCTCAGTCCTGTTTCTGCCCTACCTTCTGGATCCCCAGATCTCTGGACCTCTGGATATTGACTGTTACTATCTCTGGACCTATTCCCACCCTCTGTCCAAGATCCTGCACCTATCCCCATTTAGGCATCTCTGCCTTTCTGGTTCTCAGTTATCTCTGTTTCCGTCTTGCTGATTGATCCTTGTATGAGTCTTCATCTCCGAGTTCATTTACTTATGTTCCATCTTACTTACTAATGTGTTTCCACATGCTCATACATAGCCTTACTCTGTTGCTTACTGATCCCCTCAGATATTCTCCAGTATATAACCCTTGTAGATACTCCTGTAGTTTCCTTAGTCTGAATATCATCTTAGATCCTGTCCTACTTGCCCAATCTTCTTCCAGACTTCAGTCCATCTGAGTCTTGTCCTTTTCCATAAGGCCTAGGGATGGATTCCCTAGGCCAGAATTCCAGACCTTCAGATTTGTCCCCTATGTCTCTGTCCCAAGTCTAGGGATTGCTTCTCTAGGCTGGAGTCTTGCCTTTCCAGCACTTACCCTCTCTCCAGACATTGGTCCACTTCCTGTCTCTCCAACTCTACCTCTGTTTGCTTCTACATCAGACGAAGTCCAATGTAGCCCCTATTCCTTCTGGACCCCCGGACATCCTGTCCTGTGCACCTCTGGGCATCCTGCCCTTCAGACATTCCACCCCCTGTACCTTCAGATGTCCTGTCCTCCAAACCTTCAGTCCTCCTGTCCTTCATACCCCCAGACATCCTATCCTCCTGTCCTCCATACTTCCAGACCTCCAGACATCCTACCCTTCCATCCCATTTCCTGTAGAAGTACTACCCTGCAGTGGGGACTCTCCTGAGCACTTCCTCCATTCCTCCGGAAATCTCCTGCGCTCCTCTGGACGTTTCCCATGCTCTTCCGGACTTCATCAGACCATCATCAGACTTCCTCTGAAATGAAGGGCACATACTTGGGTAAGGGGCACAGCATACAAGCTGAGGCCAAGCCCCTCTGAGTCAGTCTCTCTCTCCTTTGAGCATAGTTCTTAACAGAACTGACAACTATGTGACAATAGATAGGAGGTTGAAGAGGGTGAAAGGAAAGAAGTCATGTCGTAGAATTCAGTGACCATGTCATTGAAGTCATGGAAGTCTGTAGCTATTTGGGACAAGTTGGGTCAGTCAATTAAATTAAGGTGAGGCAAGTCAGTCATTGATCCATACTTTGTAAGCAAATCACAAGTCCTTCTCTATTGGTAAGTTCTCCCAGGGGTTTTACTAAGACTCTGAAGAAGAAAACCAAAGAACCAAAGGAAGGCAGCAAGAGAGGTTGGTTCTGAGCTGGTAGAACAGTGGAATGAGATTGAGAGAAACACCCTGCAACTGTAAGGGACTGGCAGGTCTAGTGTGAGCACTTGAATGGGGAGTGTGTGTAAAACTTTACAAAAGAGAACTGGAAGAGTTGATATCCCAATAGTGCTGATTTTCCCAGAATGCCATAAATTATCATCCCAGGATGACATTTTGATCAGCCAATTGCATTAGAACTATATCCACTTACATTGAGAAAACATACACCATGTATCATACAAAACTCAAGGTATCTTTGGCTCCTCCTTTTTCTTACCAAAGTAACATCTAGATGTTTCCAAGTTTGTATATATGAGTGGGCAGCCTCATATTTCACAAGAACATGTCCATAAAGCAAGTGCACCAGACCTAAAAGACTGAAATGCCAGCCTTGATTTCTTGGCACATCGCAAAGCATACCAGTGAGCCTTGTGGTTGCAAGTGTAACCATAAGTGAACAGAAGGGGTAGCATATGAAAGTGCAAGGGGAGGAGGCAATCAACACTGAAAACAGAGGCAGCATGATGGAGGGTGATCTCCAGCCATTGCCAGCTAGTCTTTTTCTCAGTGGAAAGAGCATGTGTTATTCCACAAGTGACTATTTGAATGGTGGAAAGATGCTGAAGGAGAGGACCTGTGTATTTGAGCTCCATGTCATCCAGGGTGGCTGCGATCTGTAAATACTGAGACAGTTCAAATCTCAATTCGAACATTTCCTTGGGGTCAGGATCTTTGTGCTTGAAATCCAATTTGACCTCAGTGGCAATGGGATACACTGTCTGCATGGCCAAGAAGAGGACCAAGTTGGTCTCTCTCAGGTAGAGAAAGTTGCGGTTGCTCATAGGTGATCTGGACTGGATGTTAGAGAGTTTGACATGGTTGGTGAGATCCATTACTTACATGGTTGTTGTGGAGGGAGCATGTAAGGGCTTGGGAAGTGCATTTGCACCTTGCTGTTGAGTGGATGTCTGCATCAAATTATGAAGCAAAGGTCTTAGAAGTAGACTAATATTGGACCTGTTGAACATGCTGGTTCAACAGTCAATAGCAAGTCCAAGTGAATGTCAAACAGAACATCTGATGTGGCAACAAAGTGAAGAGCAAGAAATGTGGAACACCAATATTTGACAAGAAGCAAGGTATGGTAGTGGGTATGTGCTTTTGATCGTGCAGAAGTGTTTTCAAAGGACTTGAGTAAGACAATGCAAAAGACCATAAGTGGGATGTGGTGATCCTGGCTTTATATAATAATTGACACATTTTCTGGACTGAACATATCAAGATTCAACATAATAGTTGAGCTAGACTGACTTGCCTGACTTAAAGACAGAATCACCAATATTGAGACCTACTGAATTCACAGGTGATTGATATGATCAAAGTAGCAACCTGAATTAGTCCAGCAGTGAGCCATATACCTAGGTAATACAAAAAATGAATTTCATGAGTACACACATAACATGCTGGGGAATATCAAAATATACATGAAAAAATGATCATCCATGTAATACATGTGCAACATCCAGTAATTCTGACCTACAATACCAGGGAAGTAAAAGTACAACAATTGAAGTGACAGCAACAAGGTCCCTGATGCAAAGGTCCATCAATCTGAGGATTCTATAGTGGGTGACTTTAACCCAAAGGCCTCTTCATCCATATTTGTATATAGTGGTGCACCCTGAAAGAATGTGATGAGGAGGTCAGAAGAGGTTAGAGTTTGCCTTGGAGAGTGTGGAGGAGTGTGGAGAAGACTTGAAAGGCTAAGGGGCAAAACATTTTTGTGAGCTGGTCATTTCATCAACGTCTGGTTCATACAAGAGGCAGACAATAGTGTCTTTCAGTATGGAAATTGAAAAGGTTATGAATGGAATCCCTATGTAAATATCTTGCAAGTCATCACCATCACATCTAATGGAGAGAAGGGGTGCTGCTTCTTGAAAGCGATGTCCATTGCTAGCACATATTTCCTCTATGGTCTGAATCTGGGTAATTGTCAAATGATGGGGTTCAATGATAGGGATTGGGACAACAATTGTCTGGTCTGACTTACATACTAGAGATCTTGGATCTAGGTAGAGTCAAGTGTTAGGTAGAGTCAATGCTTGACAATGACATAGTAAGGACAAGGAATGTAATGTTGTTTGTAAGCAGCACCTGACTATGTTCCATAATGTCATATGCCATTCTGGACCCTCAACTCTAAATCCACTTCTCCAGATATCTGGTTCCGAGATCTGGATCTCCAATGATCTAATCTATCTTTATCTTCCTTCTGGAATCCAAACCCTCTATCAGTGCCCAACCCCATTTAGACTTCCCATCTCCAGACTCTGGTTAACTATGTTTCCCTTCTGATTATTGATCCATTACATACATTTCATTTCTGGTGTTCATTATTTGTGATCTGTCCTACTTACTAATAGACTTTGCATATGCTTCATACATAGCCTTTGTGTTTGCTGCTGATTCCTATATGATACCTACAGTATATAGACCTTCTATAACTCTCAGAAATACTTCAGTTCAAATATCATCTTAGTTCCTGCTCATTTCTGTGTCCTCCAGACTTGAGCCAAGTCTCTTGTCATATTCCGAGTCTTAGGATTGTATCCTAGACTACATCTCTGGCTCTACCTTAGGGTAGTATATCCCCTGTTAGTTTCTAGTCTGGACTTCATCTGGATTAGTCTTATCTGCTTGGCCAAGTAACATCCAGATATCCACCAGATTTATCTCCTGTTTCAGACCTGGACGTCCATTGTCCACCCTAGTCAAATCCCAGAAACTCCAGACAACTGTTCTAGCCCCTGGAAATTAAGGGCACATACTTGGGAAAAGGACACAGTGTATGAGCTGAGGCCAAGCCCTTGTGATCTGACCCCCTTGAGCACATGACCTTAACACATAAGTAGATCACATGACTGACTCCAACTACCACAATGTTCTTTGTAAGCAGCACCTGGCTAATGTTCCATGAGTCACTGACTGACTTTCCTGACCTGAATGACCACCCTCCGTAATTGGTATGGTGACTTAATTAACCTGACTGACCACTTTCCATAATTGATATCATGACCAACTGACCACCTTCCATGTGCTTCACATTATTCCATAAATACTATCCCTTACTATTTATGATGAGCCTGTATTTCATGAGTCACGCTCATGTCATGAATAGTAATGAACAGTCACACTGGCCAAATTTACAGTTCACTTGGCAGACATTAGATTTGTGATTCATGAACTTCAACAGAAATTGGTTAGGATGTTACTAATAAAACTTGTGAGATATGGTATGTATGGAGAATTATATAGAACCAAATTCAAATCATTAACACAGTGTAAAATATTGTTGAGGGAATGTATGTGGATGTGAGTATTGATACATAGATGGATCATGAAGTCTGTGACTAGATTCCGTGGCTTGTGAGTAGAGATAGACTTCTTCTGATAAGCAAGGTAACAATGATGCCAATTCCTCCCAGGAAGCCTTCCACTAATCTCATTGACCCAGGAACATAGATCATGAGGGTACACAGTGCATGCAGCACCAGATTTGTGAGCCTGCCAATCCTTCACAGCATCCTCTTCAGACAACTGGAGGAGTTGCCATAACTTGGCATAATCCCTGCAAGATACATGCAGACCCTTGCTTTGGTCTTTAAGAGTCTGTCATGTGACCAGTACAATGAAATTAGCATTGGAGGAACTCAAAAAATACATATTCATACCTTGTGTACCCTTGCAGCTACTGAGATATTCTTGCAGGTGCCTGTTATGAACTTGGATAGAGTGTTGTTCCAATAAAGGAATCAAGATCAAGGTCAATCAAGGACTAAGCCTTATCAAGTCAATGCCTCCCTCAGGAGCGATCATCTAGACTCCCGCAGGATCTAGAGTTCAAATGGGACAGATGGCTAGCCTCCTTCCCAAGGAGCTAGAGTTCAAGTATCAGAGAGAACCGAGTAGATTCAAGTTAGAGAAAATACAAGTGGTAGCTAGGGTTTATATATGTAAACAAATTGTGCACAGACCAAGCTGGGCAAAGGGTAACTAGTAGTAGAAATGGAAGGTTCATGGGAAAACAGGGTGTGAGTCAGAGATAAGAGAGACCATGAGGAAGCAGCACAGTGAAAAGGAAGTGTTAGAAGTACAGCCATGTAGGGGTCCACAGTGATGATGAGAAAAAGAGTGGGGCACTGTAACAGTGCCATTTGCAACATCCATGAATGCAGCCTGGATCTTAGACTCATACTTGTGGTCAGTAGATGACAACAGCTTGCCTTGGTGATGCCCCATGGCATGGCAATTGAGCCCTGCTCAGTGCTTACCACTAGCTCACAGAGTCACAGACTGCAGCTGCAATGAAATGCACTGTTAAAATTGAATGTCTGATGTTGGCAGCCATGGCAGGTGACACCAAATCATGATTTTTGCTGCTGTCACACTGAAAATGTGATCTCCACATTTCACAATGGATTTGTATTGTTTCACTTGGAGTATGCTAGTATAGTATGTAGATACTCAGTGAAGGAGCTAAGCAATGACTTTAAAATAGAGTGCTGTAGACAAAATCACAAATAGACCATAGGGGATAGTAGTAATGAGTATTATCCATGGACTGTGGTAATGTTTCAACAATAAAATGACTGACTTGGCTGACATAGGACTGACACTTGCCTGACGGAGTTGCCATCCTTGCAACAAGTTATGTATTCTGTGATCACTAATGACTATAAAAACCATTTATGCATGTGTGTTATATGGTCTGTGGATAAAAATGAACAAAGTAATAGGCTATGGTAATAAACAAGCTTGCTGCCCTAAGCTAAAGTTGTGAACAAACCCATGAAAGGATGCAGATCATCAACCTGTTTGCATAACCACCACACATGAGCCTCAGTTCCAGCTGTACTCTCTTCACTATATGCAATTGTGGTGTGTCAACAAGGTTTTTTGAACCAGTCAGCACAGTGGATGAACACAAGCTTACTGTGATTATGAATCGTGGCAATATGTTCCAAGAACCAGGTCTCCCAAGTTGGTGACCATGCTCCTTCCCATGACTGGTATATCTCAAAGAACTTCAGAGGAGGCCATCAAGAGTGGTTGTCACTGGTGAGGCCTATCAGAAAATTGATATGATCTTCTGTCATTGTATTGTTGATGTCCATGCCATTGCAATCAATATTGCAGTGTATGGAAGCATCAGTGGATGGTCCAGACAAGGCAGATGAAAACAGGTCATTGGGCCCATAGTGCACTGCAAGCTGCCACAGCAGACCACCCATTGTAAATGCACACTGGGAAAATGGAAGGCAGAAAAAGTATTTGACCCTATCCTCATACTGGGTAAACACATCGCTGTCCATATGTTGAAGGTGGGGATGTTTGGCATCGAGATAGATGGGGTGAGGAGCCAGGATACCATAATGAGGGCCAATGAGGTGATGGGGGTTGACAAAAACCTGCCAATTGAGTCCTTGAGAGAGACATTGAATAGTGAAATACCATAATGGTACGTCTGGATATTGCACTCTCCACAGATGCAGTCTTAATTTGGTCCTCTTAGAGACAACCAATCTACCATGAGAGATGACATTTAAAAATGTGTATGAAGGATTGCAGATGATGTGGAGAATGTGGTTTTTAATATGGCAGTTTGTCAGTGATGAGGAAAGGGGACTGGGAAGGTTGAACTGCTTGAGGCAGTTGGTATTCTTGATGATCCACTGAGTAGTTGTTGTCTCAGCAGGTCAACTAATGGACATGGCTTTGATTGGTTTGCGAGGTGCATTACCATGACTGACCATCAGAGGTCTGACTGCTGGCCTGTTTTTATGAGCCATACTGCAGAGAAGATATCTGGAAGTCAAATGAAGTGTTCAATGTTGTGTAAATGGATGACTAGCTGGAAATTACAAGCTAGATGTCCATAGAGAGAGATCCCAGGCCAAAGTCAAATGAAGTGTTCAACTGTGTGTGTGTGTGTGAGAGAGAGAAGAGATCCAAGGGCAAAGTCAAACGAAGTGTTCAACACAAAGATAGGGAAGATATCCAAGACCAGAATGAATAAGAATATTGCTAGATAACGAGAAATCAACTGAAAAGGGTACTGGAAGCTAAGGGAGAAAATTGAGAGCAGGAGAGGAATAGAAGAATAGAATAGAATAAAATGCCTGGGCCTGGGTGTTGGTCAAGCATTTGTATATGTCACATAAGTATACATGAGTGAACAGAAAGTTGAGGGAAGTCCCTAGGACCATGAAAATGCAACCAAGGCAGGCTTTGAGTGGAGGTAATGCAGAAATCAATATAATAACCCACTGATGAGAGGGCACATGCAGCATCCAGAGAGTATAGTAAGACATTGTCAGAGTCATATGATCCACCATACCTGGCCATAAAATGGGTGGATGAAATTCATGGATCAAAACAATCCAAACATGAAATAACAAGCAGAGATTTACCTGTGGAATCAGAGTGCAATACTGGTGCATAGGATGGTGTAGAACTGTCCTTGAAGCACTGGCAGCAGCTGGGAGTGTATGTAAAGAGAAGAACATGCTAGTAACAAGATGGTTAAAAATGCGAACCATGGAACTTACCCTTACCATACCAAGAGAGGTGCCCAGCACTTGTCTAAAGAGCAGGGAAGCCTCAGAATAATGAAGGTCATCCTCAAGTATTATTATAACAAGGTAAAAGAGCTCTGATCCAGAATAGAGTGAATCACCAAGCAAATATTGGAACCAGACTTGACTGACTTTAAAGACTGACTGGATGGACTCTGAGCCAGCCAAGATATTTCTCAAGACATTCATGCTGGGCATATTTGTCACCTTAGACATCTTTTCAAACAGGGGCCAAGGTCACTTATTTGTGCTAAGTGTGAGGAGGATGATAATTGTCATTATTGTAAATATTGTGCAATTTATACAGTGAGTGAAGTATGAGTATGTGGGGAGTGTAAACATCATGGTTTGTATGAATCAGATCAGATGAGAAAGTGCACATGATTGTGCTACCTCATATGCAACCAAGCTCCCAAGCAATAGCACTCCACCAATGGATGTTCCTGAGGAAGAGTCGACCAGCATCGTTTCATGAGGTGCCAGTGTCTGTCAAGGCACAGAGGGTATAATTGTTGAGAAGGTTGAGTGGCAGTATACTTGTGGTGGATTATCACCATATCTCCCAGGTAGTAGTATGGAAATCTTCCTGTAAGAGTCTAATCACACTCATAACTATATTATCAACATGTCAGCATTAATTGGCACTTGCCTGCAATATGTTACTTTGTTTTTGTCAGCCATACAGGGGATCCATTGCATGTCTCTCTGAATAACTCAGGAGCCATCCATGGCAAGTTGCCTTGTAGGTTTGAGGTCCAGGAGGCAATGACAGACTGGGTGATGGAAAGGCCAAAGTCAGTGAAGTGAGCTGCACTGTACAGTGGCTCAAAAAACTGTCCACATGTTTTTGCATTTTTTACTATTTACAATATTGTGTGAGAATACATAAAGACCTCAGTGACATGCTAATACCATATTGTAGTGCTGCTTCAGGGCTTTGGTGTTAAGGTTGCATGCTTGAGGGGGTTGGATCACAAGGGCTTGGCCTCAGCTTGTATGCTGTGCCCCTTTCCCAAGTATGTGCCCTTAATTTCTGGGAGCTAGAACAGTCGTCCAGAGTTTCCAGGATTTGACTGGGGCAGATAACAGATGTCTGGATCTGAGATGTGAGATAAATCCGTCGGACGTCTGGATATTACCTGGGCAAGTGGATAAGACTAATCCGGACTAGAAACTAACAGAGGATGGACTACCCTTAAGGTAGAGTCGGAAATATAGTCTAGGATGCAATCCTAAGACTCGGAATATGACAAGAGACTTATCTTGAGTCCGGAGGACACAGGAATGAGCAGGAACTAAGATGATATTCGAACTGAAGTATTTCCGAGAGTTACAGGAGGTTTATATACTGTAGGTATCATATAGGAATCAGTCAGCAAACATAAAGGCTATGTACGAAGCATATGCAAAGTCTATTAGTAAGTAGGACAGATCACAAATAATGAACACCGGAAATGAAATGTATGTAACGGATCAATAATCATTAGGGAAACATGGTTAACCGGAGTCTGGAGACAGGGGCAGTCTAAATGGAGTTGGGTGCTGATATAGGGTTTGGATTCTGGAAGGGAGATAAAGATAGATCAGATCATTTGAGATCCGGGATCCGGATCTCTGGAGAAGCAGATTTAGAGTTGAGAGTCTGGAATGGCATATGACATTTGGATTGAGCACCACATCGTGAGAATCAGTGGAGATATGGTGGAGATACAAGGCTTACAAAATCATGACTCATGCGAACAGTTTTTTGAGCACATATTAAAACTATATAAATCATCATTTATGACACCATAACAATCATGCCACCATTAAATAAATTATAAAGTGGTGTCATTATGTCATTTTAAAACCATATCTAACTATACAAACCAAAAATTTCCATATGTCATGGTTATATTCACTATGAAAGCCACCCCCCCTGCTCAAAGGGATAATATCCTCTCTCTTTCCTATTCTGGCCTCTCTGCTTGTCAAATTTCCTCTAGAACTGGAGTATCTAAGTCCACTGTTGCCAAGTTCATCAAAGAAAGTCACACAGACAAGGAAAACTTCTGTGAAGGGCGTCTACCCAAGCTCACCTCTACTGATAGGAGGGCTATTATTCAACATATCACTACAGGAAAGGCTGATAATGCTGTCCAGGTCACCTATTATATCAATTCCACCATCACATTCCCTGTCTCTTCACACACTGTGAGAAACATTCTCAAGTCTGTGGATGGTTGGATGAGACTTACACCAGTGAGGTCACCATGGACGATGTTGTTAACATGTACTGGCAATGAAAAATTATGACACAGAGTAAGATGTGTTTACCATTGGACATACAGTATTGGAGGCCACCTACAACGTCTCTGAGCTGAGAGTGCCATCAGCAGGCGATCACAACAAGGGCAAGGAATGGTAAATTGATATAAAGCTGCTGTTAAGCCCCTCTTCCTGAGGAGTGGGAGCCAGAAAGTCTGATTCACTGTCTTGGAAACTTCTGTGGTAGTGGGAGTCATGACAAATTTCATGGCTAAGCAATGGCAATCAATGAATCATGGTTGGTCCAAATTGAATCAAAATCTAGTATGAACACCATCACCTTGAAGCTGAATGTGACTTTTCATGATTTTTTTTTTCCTTATCACACCAATTTTGACAGAAGTCCCATTTTCAGCATGCCTGATGCCTTCTGAGACTCATGTTCACTCTTGATATGGAGAAAGAGAATTGGGTATTGAAACCCATGAACTGCCCAGGTCAAGTATGCACCAATTCAGTTGGGTCAGTCTGGATAACTCTGAGTGAATGATGTAAGATTGAGATTGCCAATATTATGTAGAAGGTCAGTCAAGTCAGTCCAGACAACTCTGAGGCAATATAAGATTGAGATCACTATATGTAAAAGGTCAGTCAAGTCAATCTGGACAATTCTGAGGCAATGTATGAGATCATCATGTGTAGAAGGTTGGTCTGGCCAGTCTGGACAACTCTGAGGTGCTGAAAGATTGAGATTGCAAATATATGTAGAAGGTCAGTCAAGTCAGTCAGTGGAGGCCCTGAAGGGGTAACTAATAATTTTGCACTGATGAACCTTTCTTATGAACAGGTGCAGAACCCACCCCAATATGCACATCCAAGCAGTTGTTATTTTTGCCTGTCCCCACAGATAGAAGATGAGATTGGCACACAATTTTATTTCATGCAATGCACCTATGGCCTTCATGGTTTCATGTTCCACCTTGAACTACTCACTCACCCCAACAACTATTTCAGCACCATCGAGACTTGGAACACTGTGGAAGACCAATTCTCCAAAGCACTTGATAATCAATTTCAAGGAACATGGCAAGTCAACCCTGGAGATGGTGTGTTCTATGGCTCCAAGATTGATGTCACCATCCGCAACATCCTCTACCGATCATTCCAGAGAATGTATTATAATTTGAATCTGATACCGCCATATGTACACACCAAAGTCAGTCATGTGAGTGCCCACTGTCATTGAAACAACAAACAAATGCTAACTCTAAAACCATACAGGAAACCCTGGACTGAGTTCCATTGTTCAAACATGGAAAAATATGATGTTGGTCAATGTTTTGCATCAGTGCACAAGTACAGTAGGTCTGCTGTGCGAGACCTGGTCAAATGTCTGGCTGGTGGCTATTGTATACATTATTTCTGACATTTGGAATATAAGTAGTATAGGTGGTATTAGTTGTACAATTGGATGACAAGAAAATGTAATCATCAAGTGAGAGATGTAAACAGTTGAAGACATGATGAAAGTTCATCTTGTGAAACCAACTCACCTGGGTCACTTTGATTGCTGGATTGGTAGGATTGCTGCATTGTGGCCATATCCTTGTAGAAATGATGAATGATCACTGTGGCGATGGTGACCACTCTTTTGGTGCTCTCTGATTCAATGATTTTGTATCCCTGGTCATTGTTCAAAGCCTTATACTTGTCACAGTTGATCACCATCAGGCAGAGGCCAACAAGTGCCCTGTGATGTAATTCTTCAAAGCACTTTAAAACCACAATGCAAGATAATTTGGTGACTTACTGACATTAGATGAGAGTTGTGGAAGAGCTATCATCATCCTCTGGAATGTCTCCAGAGCATTGTTGTGCACCTGATTGGTAAGAAACTGTGCCTTGTGAGCATCAATGTAGTGGAAGCTCTCAGTTAGATGTAAAGATTCAAAGTTATGCAAGTGTCCACCAGTGGTGAATGATTTGTTAGGAGTATACACAGCATGAACTTGGCCAGCAGGTTGAAAACTTGAAATTATAAGGCAAACTCCAGAACAAGTGTCAAAGGACACTTATAGCAGGTCTCTGTCCAACAGTGTGATGACCTCTGCATCTGGCAAAGTTGGCAAATAACATCTGTGCCTTTTGAAGGACTGTTTGACTGAGCACATGTTTGGGGTGGAAGACTACCCAGAACTTGATACCCATTTTGATCTGGACAATGTTATGGCACTATCAGCATGTGATGAGGGTAGGACATGAACCCTGCCTGGTGAAGTAATGCCCAGGACTTTGTGGTGAAGTTGTCTGGGTGCACTTTTGCTGCTTTCAATGGGACAATCAACTGTGGTCTTGTTCCAGCATATATGAGGCCATGGTCTAGAAGGCTAGAAGTGGGCAGTTTAAGAAATAGTCATGAAAGGAAGTTGAACTCACTGGAGCTCTGGTGGGAGACCTACATGGGAGAGAGGTATGTTGAGTATGCATTGGATTTTGGATGGGTTGTTTATGTCATCTAGGAATTGCTGTATTGTCCCTTTCATGTGGGGATGTGTGAAATCCATTACTTGTTTGCTGACATCTATTGGGAAAGTTGAATTGTAGGGTAAACAAAACAAGCAGACTGACCATGTATGGTAACGTGTATCAGGGGCAATATCCTGAAATTAGTCTCTGGATATTCTACATCCAGTGCAGGGGCACTATCACTACCACTTCCCCGGATAATGACAGGTTTGTTATGGTGAAGGGCCTCACTGATGGATTGCTGTAATTGACATCTTGTCAAGCCATTGTGTTAGAGGTGAACAATGTTGTTAGAGGTGGGTTTCGATTCCAAAAACTTGGAGAGGAACTGCACCATGGCAACATCTGTGTCCTTGTATATGTTGATGCCTTTGCTCATGACACAGGGAAGCACTGTCCTGCACCCATCAGCCCAAGTGACCATTTTAGATTGTTGCAGTACTTTGACACTGAGGATGCCAGATAC
>NW_024539176.1:0-8089 GCF_016647635.1 Suillus subaureus
AAATGATGATTTATATAGTTTTAATATGTGCTCAAAAAACTGTCCGCATGAGTCATGATTTTGTAAGCCTTGTATCTCCACCATATCTCCTCTGATTCTCCATGTGGGCTCAATCCAAAGCCCTGAAGCAGCACTACAATATGGTATCAGCATGTCACTGAGGTCTTTATGTATTCTCACACAATATTGTAAATAGTAAAAAATGCAAAAACATGTGGACAGTTTTTTGAGCCACTGTATATACAAATTAGCTGAATGTTTGAAGAAAATGGATCAATGTCAGTGTCATTGCTGGCATCACAGATTTAGAGACCAAGGAAAGACAGTGAACAAATCAGCTCCGAGGCACTTGCAACTTCAGGAGACAAGGACTAAGGGTTCAAGGACAGGAGCTATGCACCAAGGGCCTATCGCTACAGCTTAGTCAGCATGTAACTGGCCATCAAAATGAGATTCCATAAATATTGGTTCCCAGTTTGGGTAAAAATGACCTAGACATGTTATGTAATATAAATTGAGTTACCCCACTCCCCTACTAGGGCATTAGCCAGTCCTTATATAGACAGTCGTTTTTTCTAATACCCAATACCCATCTCGAGTGAGCATTAGGCTCTTGAATAATAGTTGTTCCTTATAACTGACCAACCACCTGGTTATTCAACACACAGTCTTATTCTAGCAGTACGTGCCCGGCGGTTGAAGACCTCAAACGTTTCAAAACTGATGTCCCCTTCAGAATCAATCGCCTGCGATATGACCTTTTCCTGTCTAGAAGAATGGTCAAGTACGTGCTAGTTGAAAGCCTCGGAGTCTTCGAATGTTTCAAAATTGATGTTCACTTCAGAATCACTCGCCCGCGATATAACACGGCTTTCCGGTCCAGAAATAACCGCAGACATTCCTGCCCTAACATCGAAAGCTCAATCAGAAATTGACGATGAACTCACGGCACTTAAAGAGAGAATGCGATATCTTCGGACGCGCCGAAACAGTCTCTCTCCCGCATCCTCCATCCCTCCAGAGATCCTTGGCGCCATTTTCGACCATCATTTCAACGGACGCAATTGCTTCATGCTCCTGATGCCCCTGCTGTTCTTTCGTGGCTCAATATCGGACATGTTTGTCGCCACTGGCGCGAAGTTACTCTTGGGACACCGGAGTTATGGGCTACTCCGTTTCTTGTTTCCTTACAAGCCACAGAGGAAATGCTCTTGAGGTCTAAAATGGTTCCCTTGAAATGAGAACCGGTCGGCGATATCGTATTGACTGCGTCCAAAAGACATTGACGCACATAGAGCGTCTGCAAGAGGTCTCTCTCCCATTTTTCAGTCACGCCTTCGGTAGTGGCACGACGCACCACTGCATAGCAGAATTCCTTGACAAATTATCATCTTGTTCTGCTCCCAAACTACAATCGCTTTTTTTTGAAGTAGAGTTCAAACAAACACCACGTATAACAATTCCGACTTCTTTCCCCGCACCCAACCTTCGCAGTCTCCAAATCAAGCACTGTGATCTATCATGGGTGTCACCCGTCCTCACAGGACTCACAGTCCTTACTATTAAAAAATTATCACCTGAATGTCTTCCGACTTTAGAAGAGTTGATCTCTGCGCTCCGTCGTATGCCTGCTCTGCACACTCTCGAGTTAGAAGATGCTCTCCCGACTCTTCCCCTTCAAACGACGTCACTTCTCGCACACCTCGCGCCATGAATGTTCGACTTCCCCACTTGAAACAGTTATGTTTGGCGGCGAAGATGTTGGAAGTGGCCAACGTGCTAGCTCGCATTGAATTACAGGAATCTACAACGGAAGTTCGACTTTTTTGCGAGGGGTTTTCAGGAAATCCGAACCATCAATGGAATGCGAGCCTTCCCATCATATCTCGCGCCTTGAAAAGTTGCTTCAAAAGCCAGTCCAGATAAGTCTCGACCAGTCCCGCGTTCCATGCGACTATCAAGCACTGGTAATTTGCATTCGTTTGCACTCTAGTGCGGTCCGGAACCCTCCTTCGTGGGTGGGGTCAAAGTCTGGGGCTATCTGGATCCGGATTTGTTGGCAGAGAATTCCGTCACTCTCTTATTTGACTTTCCGGATAACATGAGGAGGACAATCCTTAGTGACTTGCAAAAGGTTGTTCCTCTTGGGAGTATTGAGGCCATGTACTTCCACTTTTTCTTCCCTTGTTGGGATGGCTTCTGGACTGATCTTCTTGGCCGCGACGCTACTCGTAATCTTGCATACATGCACATACAAGGACCATGCCAGGCTCTTGAAGAACTTCTTAAATCCCTGCGTTCACGGAAGCACAGTGTATCGCGGCGCGTAGACGGGCGTTCGCAACAAGGACCCATTTTTGTCCCAGTACTCTCCCATCTTGTCCTTCACGACCTGGAATTCGGTTCCTCCATTTTGAACTGGCTGCGGCCTTCTGACCTCCTTGACGTGCTCATTGATCGCGTCAACGAAGGTCGGGGGTTAGACGCCTTGAGTTTATTTCAACCGCGGGTATACTCGCCCGCGACGTGAAGTTGTTGCGAGAGGTGGTGGCCGATGTGAGCTGGACGAATACGAAAGTTCCGACGAAGATTCCGACCACGACTATGACTATGACTATGACAGTGATTATGATGATCCCATTGATTACGGTTTCTACAGTGACCACGGATATTCCTCCTGATATGATTCTGTCGGCTCAAATAAAGGCCGTGCATTGCGTAGATAGCTACGTCTGTAAAATTCAGTTCTGCAGTCTGAATAGTAGTCCTTGGGATAAGCAACGATTTGGGACTCACGTGTTTTCGATTTATTCTCTCGCTAAGTATCATATTATTCTAATGGGTCTCGTAGAAGCGCAGGCCGCGTAGCCAGCAAAAGGATTTTCCCGGAGGCGAGCTCCGATACTAATCGTCTCTGCAAGGCAAAGAGTGCTCAGCATGCCGAGCAACGGCAAGGGATAGACCCTGAGGTAAGCCCGCACATAGAAACTTGAAAGTAGACTTGTATAAAGGAAATTAAACTCAACATAATGTTAAGTCTTGTCTACCAATTGCTTGCTATCAACATTTCAAGAACAAGCTTTACCTTCCCCTCGTGATCTTGTTGTGATCCCTTATTCTAGCAGTACGTGCCAATTTGAAGTTTCAAATGTATCAACTGATGTTGTTTGTTGTTCTCCAAGTCGTGGAGTCTACTTACTGCAGATTCATTCGCCTGCGAACTAATGCTAGCCGCAGATACTCCCGCCCTAAGCTCGAAAGCTCAAACAGAGATCGATGATGAACTCGCGGCACTTAAAGAGAGAATGCGATCTCTTCGGACGCGCCGAAACAATCTCTCTCCAGTATCCTCCATCCCTCCAGAGATCCTTGGCGCCATTTTCGCCCATCATGCTCAGGAGATTGCAGTTACTTCATGTTCCTGATAACCCGCGGTTCTTTCATGGCTTAACATCGGACATATTTGTCGCCACTGGCGCGAGGTGCTCTCGGAACACCGGAGTTATGGGCTACTCCGTTTCTAAATTCCTCACAGGCCACGGAGGAGATGCTCATGAGATCCAAAATGGCTCCCTTGAACTTGAGAAGCGGTCTGCGATATCATACGGAATCCGTCCAAAGGTGTTGATGCACATGGACCGTTTGCGAGAGGTCTCTCTCCCATTCTGAATTGTGGTGTGATTACCGCTGTATCATGGATTTCCTTAACAAGTTATCAACTTGTTCCGCTCCAAACTAAATCGCTTCCTTGGAAGAAGAGTATGCGCAAACACTACGGATAGTATCCCGACTTCTTTTCTCGCGCCCAACCTTCGCAGCCTCAAAATCAAATACTGTGTCTATATGGGCATCTTCCGTTCTCACAGGACTCACTGTCCTTGATATCATAAAAGTTTCACCGGAATGCCTTCCGACTTTAGACGAGTTGATCTCTGCCACCTCCGTCGTATGCCTGCTCTGCACACTCTCGAGTTAGAAGATGCTTCTCCGACTCTTCCCCCCAAACGGCGCCACTCCTTCGCGCACCTCGTGCCATGAACGTTCGACTTCCCACTTGAAGCGGTTACGTTTGGTGGCGAAGGTTTTGGAAGTAGCCAACGTGTTAGCTCGCATCGAGTTACCTGATTCAACGATGTTGGAAGTTCAACTCGGATGCAGAGCATCTTCATCTATGAATCCAAATCAAGAGTGGAATTTGAGCCTCCCCATCATCTCTCATGCCTTGGAAAGTGCTTCAAAGCCACTCCAGCTAAATCTCACCGAGTCCCGCGTTCCTTGCGACTGTTTAGCGTTGGTCGCATTCATGTGCAATATAGCACGGTCCGGAACCCTGCTTCGTGGGCAGGGTCAATGACTGATACTTGTCTGGATCCGGAGTGGGCGGTGGAACGCCCTGTGGTTCTTGACTTCGACTTTCCCGCTGAAACAACTACAGCGATCCTTAGCGACTTGTGGCGGCTCGTCCCTATTAGGAGTCTCGAGGCCTTGTACATCGAAGGTTTTCTTCGCTTGCTGGGATGGTTTCTGGACTGATCTTCTTGGCCGCGGTGCTGCTCGCAATCTTACATACATTCACTTGCGAGGAACGCCTCAGGCTCTTGAAGATCTTCTCATATCCTTGCGCTCACAGAAGCACAGTTTAGCGCGGGTTCATGGGCGGGCATTCACAAAAAGGACAAATTTTTGCCCCAGCACTCTCCCATCTCGTCCTTGACCACCTGGAGTTCGACCCCTCCTTCTCGTCCTTTACCAGGACTTCTGACCTCTTTGACGTGCTCGTCGATCGTGTCAACGAAGGTCAGGGACTAGACCACCTTGCGATCACTGGATGTACGGGTATCAGTGCCCATGACGTGCGGTTGTTGCGAGAAGTGGTAGCCGACATTCACTGGGATGAATACGAAAGTCTCGACGATTACGACCTCGAATATGACTATGACTCATTCGAAGATGATGATGACGACGATTACGGTTTCTACGGCGATGGAGACTACTATTACGGAGAAACGTACGTGGAGTAGGTGAAACAGATTGTACGATTCAGCTGTTCAGTAGCTAGGATTTATACTTTTCTTCGCTTTCACACAACTGTCCCATAGTATGACATTTCCTACGCGAATTATGCTCGCTTTGAATACCGACAAACATGTGTAGGTACTGTATACGCTCGGTACGCAATGTTTTCAGTATAACAATGGGGTGTCACTGATGTTGTTTCTCGTAATTGCTATGCATGACAATATATTCTTAACTCTGTATCTAAGTCCACATATATTCATACATGTCATGTCATTGAGTCATAAACGGTCGAACACCAGTGCCCCATAAATACTACCGGCACACCCCAAGTCTACAATAGGTGAACCAAGTGTCACAAAATCGTGTTTAACGCACTTCGCACATCTTTCGTGTCACTGAGGTCTGCAAGAAGGGGGCAGATGTCTATCAGTTCGGTATCGTGAGGATCGTTAAACCAAGAGGATATAGGCACGGCATTTGTGGGGTGGAAGATATATGATGCCGGCGAATTGTCGATGATGATGGTATCTGCCATGGTCGTCCAAGTTGCGACAGGTCCTGAAGATAAGGATGATCAGATACGGAATCTTATCTGCAAGGAGCAAACGAACCTTCACATAGTTTTCTCTATACCGGAAACAACTTTCCCGGAAGAGCCTATGCGAAACGGCATTGTAGATATCAAGATGGTCCAACACCGGATCTGCATACTAAATGCGACGAAACAAGGAAGAGAAAGGTCAGTTGAATTTTACACCCAGCCACCTGCAATACACGCACGGAACCCAGACTTGCGGTGTACACTACTACTTCGTATACCTCACCCATCTGCCGAAGAAACTCGTCCACTCCTGGGCGTTTCTGTACGTACATATTGTGCGCCAGCATGCTCGATTTCGACAGGAACGATGAAGTCTGGATCTGGTACGGGCTGACAGCGAGACAAGTCAAAAACAGGCCTAGAATCAGAGTGTAAGATATACCCTGAAGTTACTATGAACGAGGGTCTCGTCCAGGTCAAGCACTAAACACTTTTTTGCCAGCATGTTTGGGCGCGATTGGTGGCAAAAGTGGACATGGCTTTCCATCCTGTAAACTCTGAGTTAGAGATAAATCCATTAAAGTACGGTTCCGCTCACAGGGCCAATGGGAATGCCTGCACCCCCATTCCTGATTAGCATTTCGTCTTCCTCGCTTAACTCATCAAACGGAACGTCGTCGAACTCGGTAGCATGTTCGGACGGGTAACGCGAAGAGGTTTTCAATACCTGACCAGGAACAGAAGAACCTGGCGGCTGCACGGCTCCACTGGTGGCGCCCGCAGTCTCTGCAATAGGTAACACGTCTTAGGAGGTACGGCAGGTTGGCTTTTCTCCTGTAAGGGTGCCACCGGAACTACTAGTGCAAGGCCGCTTGTTCCTGGTACTTTTTCAGAAAATTCCTTCACATCATTGTCCGCGGTCTTGTGAGTCAGCAGAGTAGGACCCGACCCAATGCTTGCGACACCATCGATGTCAATGTCATGAGCTCGGGAATTGAGGCCAACGCAGGAGATGAGCTTGCGAAATAAGCTAGCAAAGAAGCTCTCCTTGACACGTTTGATCTCAACGACAGACCCCACACAAGTATGATCTTTGGATTGAGAGCGACACCGGAGACTGCTGCGCCTGGAATGATTTGGCGGAAGGAGTGTGGATGTGCCCGCAGATGCTTCACGCTTGTCGAGTGCCGGGGATGCAGTGGATGATGAAGAAGTAGATCGACTGGCACTGCCTACATTATCTTTGGAAGAAATAGAGGGATGAACGCGTGGTGGGACCTGCCGGTCAGCATGTGGCGTCTTCAATAATGAATCGTTCGAAGGTGCGGACGCAGCAACCTTCTTGTAAGCTGCAGATTGAGTATTTGATGGCATGATAATTACAGTCCCGGTATCTTTATCAGGAGAGCGTCCTTGAAGGAGGGGTCCTCGATGAATGACAAGCAGAGCTAGTAGTACGAGTGCCGAACAGTGAGCTTGAAGTACACTGCGGGAGGATCCTTTGGTATTGAACTACTGCGATTGTGAACAGTCGATATAAAAAGGGGGAGAGCTGGTGCAGGGACCTACTAGGACTAAGACAACTTAAAGGCCGTGGTCCAACCACAATCTAGCTACAGCGCTGCCTCCCGTTAAACACTCACGGCCGGTCGACCTAAGCGTCAATTAATTGCGACCGCGCGGAAACAACAAGGCAGCGCCAAAAAACGTTACATATTGCGTCTTATTGGCCGTAATGTGAATCCGAACCAGGAACGGCATCTTGAGATCAGTGACCATCATATCTGTCGAAGATCACTAGCTCGACAGATGCAACTGAGATAACATTGTAGTTGAATCCAGTATCACGCACAATTCTACCACAAACCAGTGGGTTGTCATTATCAAATTGCACTACATCAACCGACAGGGGGATTCTGATACATAAAGTGACTAATTTACGACGGTCTACCGGTACGACGAGCCGTCGAATGCGAACATACACTCCCAACAACCATGTTTGTGGCACTCATAGAGCTTGAAACAATCAAAGCAGGAGGACTGTGAACCATCAAATGTCCGGACTGCTTTGCAAATGAGAAACCTCCTGTACAACGTCTGATTTCACATAGAGCTAATTCCAGGAACTGGAGCAACAAGTTAGCTGTAAATGATCGTGATCCGACTCGTCCTTCTTTAGGGGCTAGGCGGCCTTTATAGCGGTTGCGGTCAAGGCATGGCCGTGCGTCACCACATCAAAAACGATCGGCCCTGGCAGGTGGCTGTAGATAAGAAAATGTGCGCCGTCCTTTGCGATAGAAAACATTGGTCAAGGGTAGCCTAAAGCTGTATTCGGGTTATTGCTGTTGGACACTGAAGATCTTCCACACTCACTTGGGAGGTATCGATCGAACATCCAACAACTATCTTCTGTGCATTGAGAGATGGAGAATCTGGAACTCAAAACACAAGCAGCTCCACATCGAACTGGACTATAACAAGAAAAAACGGTGTGATCTTGCTATTGAGATGGAGCCGGTGCTAATCGTA
>NW_024539177.1:0-8019 GCF_016647635.1 Suillus subaureus
AATACTGATCTGGCTCATTTCCTACTGAAGACGGGGTATAGTCGGACCGGGAAGCGTCAGTGGAGAATCGAATGACTCACTTTCGAAGCGAGAAATCTGGCGTGAACCAAGATCCATCCATGCTGCCTCAGCCATACCAAGGGTTCCGGTATAATTCAAGCTCTTTAGATCCTACACGGGCCAGTCAGAGACCGACACCCAATGATCTGATAAGTAAATGACTCACGAGCGTCATGACGATCTTCGTCCCTTGTGGTAAAAGCTTCAGTGTTCCAAAACTGGGGTCCCAGTGTAGTGTTTATTAGTGCACCCCTACTATCTATGAAATTGTATAGTGCAGCCTCCTGATTCGGATCCCAGAATGTCGAGTCAGCGGTGATACCACCAATGCGTACTTCGGCTGAAACCCCAGTCCTCTCTTTTAGGTTCTCAAAGAGATTCTGAGAAAATTGGTTCGGATAGGACTGGTTTCCCATAAATTCTTCAAAGGAGGTGGTTTCAATACTGAAACTTGCGAGGGCAGGGTTTAAGGGTGGTGTTGCGTCTATCGGAAGCGAAGCTGGGCCGGATAGCGTCAATTTGGACAGACTGGTATCATCGCGAGACATAAGGACATGTCTCGCGTATGCCAACGCAACGCAAGGCAGAACTGTACACACGAACCACATCCCGCAGAAAGAAACAGGTGAGGTCAAAGAATACCATTTTATCACACCTTGCGGTATTTTATACGGATGGTCCACGATGAATTCAAATTTCAGAACTAACCATATGTCCAAAGAAATGACAGGTAGCAGTGCGGGCTCGGCGAAGCTTTCCAAGGGGTCAACTTCCAATTCCACTATGATCAGCACGTCACGCCGTGAGGGAGTTCAAGTTGAAGATATAATTAGTCTTGCTTGGCTAACTTAAGTAACCGGAGCTCGGAAGTGCTCGGCTACCAACCCGAGGAAGTGCGTGTTTACTATCTTCCTTCGCTTGTCTAGGAGAGTCCTAGTATTCACCTGCTCACTGATTACAAACGACGTCGAGTGTCTAACCAATGTCGCTCAGTGGCGTCAAAGTAGTAGAAGTACGTAGCAGTTGAAGTGAAACAAACAAACGACGAACATCCACAGTTTGCAGGCCTGGCACCGGGTCCATTCGCAGGTCTGGTACTCGCTCACAATGGGGCATCCGTCATCCGCATTGATCGCCCTTCCTCAACTTCCAAAGATCTGCTTTGCACGGGAAAGCGGTCGATTGTGTTGGACATGAAGACTGCGAGCGGAGTGCGAGTCGCGAAGGACCTCATTGCTAAAGCAGATGTCCTCATTGATCCATTCAGACCCGGAGTGCTTGAGAAACTAGGGCTCGGTCCTGAGGTATTTCATACCAATGACAGGCGGGAAGGTCTGAATGACAAACTTATATATGCAAGGCTCGCAGGGTGAGGGTACACATGAGCTTCTGAAATCCCATCCAACTGATGTTCCCTCAAGGTTCCCAAGAAATGGTACGCATGCCAAGTGTATGTTCTCGCATGTTCTCAATGATTTTAAGGCTCGCACTCTACTATGGCCGGTAAGTATCATCATATACGCATGGCCTAGTTTAAGATTTCTGCCATAGGTCATGACATCAATTATATCGCCCTTAGCGGCATTCTCTCCGTGCGGCTCGCTTGTACTTTGACGAAGCATGTCTAAACTCTTGCAGATGCTTCCGGGAACCATCGACAAGCCCACCTTTCCTTTGAATCTAATTGCTGACTTTGCTGGAGGCGGCCTACTGTGTGCGAATGGTATATTACTGGCTATAATCGAGCGAGGTAGGAGTGGCCGTGGACAAGTCGTGAATGTGGACATGGTACGTGCCGGGGCATTTAGTCTCAATGATTTATAAATATAGGTGGCAGGTTTCTGGTTCGCGTTATGTATCGTCTTTTCCACTTCTAAGTGTTGGGAGCGGTGCCTGGGGAGGACCGCGAGGCACGAATCTCCTTGACAGTGGCGCGCCATTCTACGATGTTTACACCTGCTCAGACGGAAAGTGGATGAGCGTAGGGTGTTTGGAGCCCCAGTTCTTTGCGCAGTTTATTGGCAAATTCAACGAGGTCATGAAATCCAGTGGAAAGCAAGGGAGTTGGTCACCGTCACAGTCGACGCAGTCTACGAAGGAAGATTGGCCCGAACTTCGCAGGTATCTTGAAGATGGGTTCAGAACACAACCAAGAGATTTCTGGACGGAGGTTTTCCACGGCAAGTATTGCATCACAGAAGGGTTCTCATGCTGATTGATTTGCCATCATTAGGCACTGATGCTTGCGCAGTTCCAGTCCTGTCTCCCACGGAAGCAGCTCAACTCCATGGATCTATCTACCCTAGTCCCCATCCGGAGCTGAGCAGAACATCACCATCACCTCTACCAGACGAAATCAAAACACTAGATCCAGGGAAACACACAGCAGACATTCTCAGAGAACTCGGATTGTCTGAAGAGAACATGAGGCAACTTGTCACTGAGGGAGCATTCGGTAAAGAAGCACGAGACCTAGAACGTCCCAAATCGAAATTATGAAGAACGAAATATAACGTCTTAAAGACCATGAATAAATGTCGAATACTAATGCTCCGAAACTGATGGTGATCAAGTACGCGAAAGGTGTGAGTCAGATTTTCTCGTAAAATATCTATCATGCTGGCCCGTCTACTCGTCTTCGTAGCTGCTGGAACGAAAAGTTAGGTGGAAGAATAGTAGCTAGCTGATGCCGTATGCCTTGAACCTGCTGAAGAAACTGCCGCAACTGCATACCATATGCCTCAGCGACGACAGCCCAGTCGTATTCCTGTCCTCCATCCTGTGATAAAGCAGGGATTTGACAGAAAACAACTTCGGTATGTACGAAGTGTTTCGTTCGATTGAGCCCCCAGTGGAACTCGTTCGCAAAGGGTCCTGCATTTGGTCCTTTAAAGCAGAGCTTGCTTAGCGGTCTGCCCAACATCTTTCGCCCTGTAACCAGTTCCTGAAGGAGGTTCATCGTAGGCGAAGGCTCGTCGTCGGGGACACCGCCCGCGCCAACCACCTGCGCACAGTACCCAGGTGTGTGCAGGGTAACAGTGCGCAACTCTGGCCACAGTGGTGCGCAGCCGTGAATGGCTGCTTGTTTGTCACTGTTCACGAGCATGCGTATCAGGTAATTTGTTTTATCGATAGGTATGAGCAGTTGGGAGATACCAGGGGTTGCGCGAAGGAAATGGATGTCCATGTCCTCGCTAAACTCGCACCTGATATACCGTAGCACGCGCAAGGACTGGAACGCATCCGGATAAGACCGTGTCATGAATCTGTGAATAGCAGATATTGCGGAGCAATTCATATCCACGAGGTAGAGGCTCTCGATATTTGGCGTGGATATTACATCAAATATACGGATGCCTGTTGACACGGCGAGGCCATGTACCACTAATTCCCTCAATAAGGGCAAGCGGATAAGCGGAATAGGGGTTACATTATTCAGCTCTATAGCCGATTTCACATGGAGCCTACGGAGGGATGGGAATGCCGACACTGCTCGGAAGAGTTTCTCGCGTGTGAGCGGGAAGGGTGGCCCTAGTGGCGGGCAAAAATGGAGCGTTTTTGCTTCTGTTTTGGGGAGGATGACTACAACGCTGTCGAACCTAACATCGGATAACAAAGGGGCTCCCTTGGTGAAGAGCTTTGCAGAAGCGATGGGACCTGCAGTCGACATTGGTCCCCTGCACATCACTCGCAGCCGTGTCAAAGCAGGGGCAGACACGTCACGAAACATTTCGAGGAGCGATGCCAAAGTCTCTCGTGAAACGGCGTCGAGAACCAATTGTCTGAAACGGGAAAGGTGTGGTAAGATAATATCGGTCAACACACGCTCAATTTGAGGGTGCTGTCTCCATGGCCCGATGTATACGTCGAGAAGCGACCCATCTGACCTCTTCAAATATTCCACGAGCGAATCCTCTTTATGCGCGAATGGGTAATGAACAGAGGACCAAAGGGAAGGTGAGGTAAGGGCTACCTCACGCCAATGACTTGATACATGCGACAGTCGTACCTCAACGGGTGACTGGTGGAGAAGGAAGAGAACGCCGGACCATTGTGGATTGAGCTGACGGCACTCCTCAAATATCATCGAGAGGACATCAGAGGGGATACGTGACACCGCTGCCTTCTGGTTCTGTATGCGAGCTGCACGGACCTGTAGATTGCGGATCGAGCGGGACAGCTCGTCCTGCGAAGACTGAAGTGCCCGAATTTGTTGTGTTATCTCATCCAAATCTTCCTGACTCGTATTGCTGCTGACCCTAGCCTGGTCGTGGTTCATCGACGGCACGTCTATGAAATAAGTCAGCTGCTGCAAAAGGTGCCATGTTGAGGCTCACATCGAAGAACAAAGAAGTTCAGTGATATTTTCCTGTGGACCTCCCAGGGTTAAAGGGCGGCTGAAAAACACGTTGAGAACACGTTTTTTTGAGGAGGCTGATGTCGGAGGGGACTACTTGATCGGACAAGGTGCGGGCGTGAGCCAGCAGTAGAAGGTCAGAGAATGAAGACAAAACTCTGACCAAGCGAATTCTCGCAATCAATCGGTGCTGGTGCGGATCCGAAATCTTGTCATGATGCTCAGTGCGGTTTGGCTCCATCATATGATTTAACGGAAGTGGGCGCATTGTTTCATCCACCGTTCCGGTGGCTGTGCTTTTCTATGATTGCCCTAGGTATGACGTGAAATCATGTCGAAGTACAGTAAATTACAGATAACGAGCAGCAAAGTTGAGGATCAAGTCCCGTTTTAGATTGAGAGAAACAGATCCTTCTATGGAATATGTGTATGTGTTGAAGGGTATGCCATGACTGGAAGCCCCGGGGATGGATAGCCGGAGTACTGTGGGGGGGCAAATTGTTGATGCTTCTTGAACATGAAAAGACGATATTGGTTTCCAATGTAGTGAGCAGCAAACGCCCAATCCACTTCTGAATCCTGAACGTCGACTGAAGAAGGCAAAGATGCTGAAAAGAGTTCAGTATGAAGATCTTCGTGTGTTTTCACGAGAAGAGTTGTGAACTCTTCATAGAATGAACGAGCGTGCGGACCCTCGATCCGAAGAAGATCGAGGGGCTTGCCCACCGCTCTCCTCTCCTGTACTACCTCCAATAGTAGTCCCATCGTTGGGGGCGGATCATCTTCTTCGTCGGATTCCACATCCTCTCTTTCTCGGTCCAATGGTTTGGAAACGTGGAGAGTCAAGGTGCGGAGATTGCGCCACAATGGAGGCACCCCATGAAGGGCAGCTTGTCTATCGCTGTTCAGCAGAAGTCGCAGGAGATGAGTGTGATGTTTGATGGACACAGCAAGTTCAGTGAGAGCAGATGTTGCATGAGGGAGGTAAACGTCGAGATCATCGTCAATATCGCAATTTATGTATCGTAATGTGTGGAGATGTTGGAAGTGCTCTGGAGATGTTCTGGCAATAAATTTGTGAATTGAAGACAAGCCCTGTCGCCTAACATTGACAAGGGACAAAGTTCTGATGGCAGGAGTGGAGATGTTGCGGAAAACGTTGAATCCGTGGTTCAGGGTATTACCGTACACTAATAACTCCTTCAGGGCAGGGAGTTCAACAGGTGCGCTACCAGGTTCTTGGTGAAACCCGCTAATGAACCCTCTCAGATGTAGGGTAGTAAGGGTAGCTGATAGGGGAGCAAGGATATCGAGGAAAGCAAGTCTGGACAAAGGATTCCCGGGTCCTGGCTGCGGTTCAAGATGCAGAGTGGTTGCAGAACACTGGGGCAGTCCGACTGCAAGGGCGCTGAGGCGTACATCAGATAAGAGTGGCGCTCCTGCTTTGAAAATATCGAGGCGAGGAACAACACTAGAAGCGCTGCGGGTGTCATTGCAACAAATCCTCAATCTTCTTAGGGTCGAAGCGGGTTCTTCTGCGAACAAGGGAAACAATGCGCAGAGTTCCTGGCGCTCGTCGGTTGTCGAAAGTGAGCTCGCGAAATTGGTTCATCGGGGAACAAATTGCGCGGCAATAAAGCGCAGCAAATCCGGATCAGAAACTCTTGGGCCTATGTGAACACTGAGGGGCGCTTGATTGCACCGCTGGAGATATGCCATAGCGGCAGCCTCTTTGTGCAAAATCGGGAACCTGATAGTTGTCCACAAAGCAGGGGTTGAAAGTGCTACTTCCCGCCATCTAGATGAAACGTGGGATAGCTGCACCTCGGAAGAAAGTGGGCGCTTTACTACATTGCTCCAAGGTATAAGTAGCCGCCGGCTCTCCTCGAAGATGATTGCAAGCACGTCTGATGGAAGACGAGATACAGGAGCAGTCTTGTTCGTAATATGAGCAGCACGACTTTGAAGAGTGCGTATGGTGGTGTGGACTTGAAAGGCTTCAAACGTTAGGGCGTGCTTCCTCTCTTGCAGGGCGGTAATTCGTTTATTAAGGTCGTCCAGCTCTCTCTGGGAATCATCGTCAAGAAAAGAGACTGAGCTCATTGGACTCATGATTTCTGAGAAGCCCCATCATCCATTAGTTGCTTTACGGATACCAGCAGGCTAGAAGGCTACTGACGGATGTTTTACACAAAAACAATAAGCAGCCTGTTGCTGACTTGCAATGATTGCTGGATTCAACTTTGTATCGTGTAGTTGTCGTCAGACAGATCAGAAAATAGACACCAAACTGTACAGTACCTTGGCCGTTAGCGCAACGTCGCGAGAGGCGATGTCCACGATGGCAGTTGATGGCACGGGATGAGAAGAAGCGGAAGCAAAAGGGTACTTGGGTAATCAGCTTGGTTCATCTGATAATCTGTCACAAATCTGTCATGTTGAGCCGGCTCGCTTTGCCGAACTGGACAAACACGTGAAACTGAAGATGAGTCTCCCGTATAAGACGATGACAGGTCCGACAGGGTCTTTTAAGACATCCTGCTCCCATGGCCGCCAAAGAACTGAAACAATTTACTCTGGAGGAGGTTGCTGAGGTGCGTTGAAAATTTCACTTAAGGCCTTGAGACCACTTTCTGAGACCGTCGCGGAAATGTAGCATAACAAGCCGGATGATTTGGTATGTGTTGACTCGGTAGAGCATCTTAAACTGTTACTGAGACGAACAATTATCTTTTTTAGTGGGTGGTCATCGACGCAAAGGTATATAATCTGTCCCGGTTTAAGGACTTGCATCCCGGAGGGATATCTGTCTTGACGGATGGGGAAATTGGTAGGATGCCTCCCATGACAGCTATGCATGACAGTTTCAAATGAAATTTGTTCCTCAGCTGGCCAGGACGCTACGGAGGCATTCTACGGGTTGCATCGTCATGAAATTTTGGAGCGACCTCAATACCAACGCCTTCAGATTGGTACTATTCAAGGCGAACAACCTGTCGTATACAGCCGAATTGTCGGAGAAATCAGTGACGTCCCGTATGCAGAGCCTACCTGGCTGTCACAGGGGTATCACAGCCCTTACTACACCGAGGTGAGCTGTTCCAATCGTTTTCCGGAGCTCTTCCCTGAACTTTTATACAGAACCACAGGAATTTTCAACAGGCCATGCGTCGCTTTGTTGACGAGTTCATTTATGAGGATGCACAGGTGAGGCATCAGGATTTCTTTCATGACCCGTGCCTTATTCAATTTCCGTGATAGGCCCGCGAAGAGGATGGCAAACGACCCAGTCAAAGCGTAATTGATAAGATGGCGTATGTTAATCTACTTCTCGTCGTTCAGGTTCTTATTTCTGTATAGTGCAGTGAACTTGCACGCAATGCGTATGGGTCCAGGAAAACACCTTCAAGGGTTATCCTTGATGGACGGTCTCGTGAAACCTGAGGAGGTAAACACAATCATATCCTGAATTCTTCGTCTCGCCCTAACTTAGGTGCTTTCCTAGTTCAACTATTTCCACGAGCTCATTATTACTCAAGAGATTGCACGATGTGGTGCACGAGGATACGGAGATGGTAGGTGTTTCTCACATAGTCGGTGTG
>NW_024539178.1:0-7982 GCF_016647635.1 Suillus subaureus
GTGCGCTGGGATTCCCAGGTATGATGTTGTTAATTATGCACACTTTCTCCGACACCAACTTCAGTGGGAGGGGGTTTTGTCGGATGAACTTGAATTCGTTCAGGCACCTGTACGCTGAACCGCGGGAAGAATGGGAAGCACCTACTGTACCTACGTCAGCTCATGCGCACGCTAGTGACCAAGTTTTCTAGTCTGCTACCACATCTTGCCGCTCACTTTTAACCTCTCAATTGGTACCACAGGTCTTCCATTTATCCTTGTCTGATAATGGTAAGGTCCAACCTTTTGTGGTATAGTTTGGCTATTGATGCCATATACCTCTTATCCGGTGTACACGAGGACCACCTTGGATAATTACAAGTGCTCCAGGAAGAACTCCACAGCAGCCTTGAACGATCCCTCTTCCCAGCTTTGACCAGCGGGTCTTTGATATCCCCACGTACAGCAAAACCGTGCGTGCATCCAGGGAAGTACTCGCGCTTGTACCCGGGGCGAATTTCCCATCGCCAAAGATTTCATCGGCCTTTGCTTGGGCTGCGGTAGGGAACGCCTGATCGACTTCACAGGAGTTGATCAGGAGAGGCGCCTGTGATTTGGAAAAGTACGTCTAGAAACATTAAGTTCAGGGGGGAAAACGTTATGCCGGACAGTGGCGTTACCTCGAGGTCGTTGGGGACCTTCAAGAGCGAGGGGTGGGAGACCACGGCGCACTGGATGACGTTGTCGAATGCAAGGTCAAAAGTATAACGACCTGATTTGTATCGTTAAGCAAAGAGAAACAAGTAGTTGAATGGGGAGATGTACCGCCGAAGCAGTAGCCAGTGGTCCCGAACTTGGTGACACCTTCCTCTTTGAGCACGGCAATGACCTTATCGAGGGAAGGGCGCGTCTGCTCGTTTCCATGTTTAGCCAACCATGCCTCTAGGTTAAACGAGCCAGACTGTGAGTGAACGTAGGATCAGAGCTTGAGACGCAAAGGAAATCAATCAAAACTAACGTTCATGATGTCAGCGGGAAGACTATCACCGTTGAAGTAGTCGACCGCGATGACCTGCATTATGCAATTAGTTTCACATCCGGGTATCCTACGTGCTTGGGTGCAAACCTTGAAGCCGTTGGTTGCAAAGTCATCAGCAAGGAGCTGTGTCCATCCTTGTCAACGTGTTAGGACCATGGTAGCACGAACGGATATACCTTGAGATTGACAAGCTCGATACCGAAACCATCCGGCAGGAAGAGGATGACTTTGTCCTTGGGATAGTCAACAGTAGGGGTGGCGACGTAGCAAGCAAACACCGTCGATGATCTCAAGCGTTCCTAATGAAGACACTGATAAACAATGTTACGTGGCGAATTGGAAAACTACTAACCTTGAGGCTCACCCTCGTGGCGTACGCCTGTTTGCAATTAGTACTCGGTATTGATCGTGAGGATATAAAACAACACCTTGAATACAGTCCTTACAGAAGCTCATATTTGGGCGTGGTTGATTGGTTGGTTAGGAGA
This sequence comes from Suillus subaureus, assembly GCF_016647635.1. NCBI lineage: Eukaryota > Fungi > Basidiomycota > Agaricomycetes > Boletales > Suillaceae > Suillus > Suillus subaureus. The sequence continues at coordinate 1,507 of NW_024539178.1, forward strand.
GGGTTGAGAGTCATCGTACTACACCTGTAGCTCAAGTGCTCACCGTTATATCTAATCAGATCGTAACGGTGCTCACGCGCCAGGCGGCCCAGGCCCCCGACTCCTCTTTCGCACGCGTCCTTTGTCCTGCCGTCATTCAGAGCTCGCACGAGTCTTTCGCAGCCAGCGTTTTCTTATCACCCCTACAGTACTGTCGTATTATTGACTCAGTTGTACACCTGGCCCCTTGTCAGTCATCGTGTTGCAGGGGAGTCATGTTACGCACTCCTTAATAATCCCGCTTATCCATGGGATGTTATCTTCCTCACTTAATCCATCAAGTCGTGCTTCATTCCTCGCGGGTGTTTCACCACCAAGACATTCCCTACAACATCATCTGCGTTGGATATGATCCCAGCTATCTTCCAAATCAGTGCGTTTGGCGGTCCGTATACTGACGGATGTTCACGGAAGAAAGTGTAATCAGGGGGTGTCAACCCCTCCAGCATATCTACGATCATGTTACATTCGTCATCTCTCTTTCTTCATTCATGGTGACCTCAACGTTCAAATATCTGTTAATTTCGGACTCTCGACAGCGTTGTGTACAGTTGACCGTGCGCACCATCTATGCGAAGGTCAACCACGGCGCATCGGGGTATCAGACTTTGCGAGCTATTGAAGGAAGACAGACAATGAACTTTGCCACAGGTGTCTGTGGAATCTGCACTTCGACGAAGCGCCAAATCTCTCCATTTTCTAAAAAACATTTCTTGTCAAGTGAGTATGGAGTTGCGTTTTGAATGCCCACGATACCACGACAAGAGCAGGACGACGCGATGATAATGAGTTGTAATGAGACAGACTTTACAGTGCAACTGCGCGCCATGCGCACAGGAAAGTGACTCATAAAGTGGAGCACATCTCTGAGCCAAAGGGGGGCATGAAAGGGGGCTCCAGTGGAGCGCGCACATGGGGTCGATGCCAATTGGAAACCACTCCGTTCTTACAATATGTAGATCAGTGGATGAATGTTACGAGGATGAACTGAACGGGTTGTCTGTATCTGTAATGTCCGCTTCGGCTCATACCTATCATTTCCCACAGCACAATGCATGTACAGAGTGTGTAGTGACTTACTACAGTCCTAAACAGATACCTCAATCAGATGCTGCAGGCCTACGATATCCATCCCTGCATTCCGCGGAGTGATACTGCAAGGGAACGGCACGGGTCGTCTACAGGAATACACTTCAGCTTGAGTATGTCTCCACTGAAATCCTGCTAAGGACCACTTACACAGTAAGCCCTCCCTCCCACCGTGGCTTGATCTCGATTTCCTCACCATTCTCGTCTTTGGCGTTTGAAAATTTGAAAATCGCGAGCAAGTGGACCATCGCAGACCATACAGATGCTTCAGCGAGATGCCTTCCGGGGCATATCCTTCGTCCAAATCCCCAGACAATACCGACGGTATCGTCTGTCAGGGTACCATCCGGATTGAGGAAACGGTCGGGATTGAACTCAGATGCATGTGGGTATTTCACTTCATTGTGACACATCGCCCTGCACAGGAGTAAGTTAGGGATCAGGGATCCCAAGAATAATAATTGTTCGTACCAAACATTTGGGGTGACCGTAGCGCCTGCACTACAAATCAAAATGAACTGAATTAAAACAGGAGGAGCATACCTTTGGGGATGTAATAGCCCTCATAGACATCGCTTTCGACGGCAGCATGCATGATTGCTATAACCGATCACTGGTCTGTTTTTTTGGTGCTGGGTGAGCAACGCACCTAGTGGGAGCACTGGGTGCCACCGCAGGCACTCGCGCAAAATAGCGTCAATGTAGGGCAACGATGGGCGATCCTGGAACATCGGCAGTCTCTTTGTACCAATCACGTTCTCAATAAGTTTGTGCGCTTTCTCTTGTATGTCTGGATGGAGAACCATCACAAGGATAAAGTTCATTATTACACCCGCTGTCTAGTAATGGTCAGCATTGAGATAATCGCTCACCGTTCACTGCCTACCGTCTCTGTACCAGCTGTTTGGGAGACAATTTTATCAGTCTGACAAATCGCATTGTGATTATGTGCTCACCCCCAGTCGCAGTTGCTGCAGAATCCATTACTGCTTTCTTCTGCAAAGCCGAATCTCCGTTACTTTCACCGAGCTTCAACAAATGGTCAGCGACCATGCAAGAAGAGACGGTTCCGGCGGCCTGAAAACTGACTGTGAATAAAACACTTCACATCATGTTGCACTTACCAGGCCGTGTTCCGTGTGCGCAAACGGAATTTCTAAATTTTCAAGCGCTAACTGCTTAGCTAAATGTGAAACCCTCTTGAGCCGCATGCCGGGTAGCCAAGACGGGAGACGGAGAACTGCATATCAGACAGTAAAAAATTGTGCGAAATAATTGCAACGTGGCCTACGGGAGGGGAATGCGCTGAATATCGCAGCTACCTCCGGTCTCATCTCCTGCAATACGATCTCCAGAGCAAATAATGCACGCTCAATCATATGGTCTTTACGACGCGCTGCGTCATATGAGTACACGGCAGACATAATTATGGAACCCGCATGCCTGGAGAGCTTGTCAATGCCAACGACGAGTTCAAGTATATCGACATTTACTCACACTTCAAGATGTTTCGGGTAGCCTGAAGGATCCTCCAGCAGATTCAATAAAAGTTCGTGAGTTTTTGCTACTTGCATGAGCCGAAAATCGGGTACGATATCTTGTCGGAATGACTGGTGAAGAATTTTGCGATGAAGACGCCATCTGTCATTGTACCGCATGAACGCGGTAGTGTGGTTAACGCCAAATCTAGTTCAAGACTAAGTGACAAGAACACTCGATCCTTCAACAACTCGTACAATTCATTAGTTGCAATCTCTGGTCTGTCAGAGTAGTTTTGCGACCGATTTTCGAGGAGATCTCTTGCGATTTCCTCAGAGTTGACAACTATGTTATCCTGGCCAAAGAGCTTGGTATAAACTATATCGCCTATTTAAGTAAATATCAGTTAGTACTGCGCAGATCTGGGTGTCATTATTTGAGGGATTACTTGCCGTATCGACTGCCCCATGCCTTGTAGGTAATCCAAGGCGCATTTACATCGACTGCCAGTGCGCTACCTAAAATTGGGAGCGACGTCGGCCCTGGTGGAAATCGAATACCATGAGGCAGCTTTGGTTTGGTGAAGTAGCTTCTTAGTGCAATGCCGATTACAACAGCAGCAAGAAGTACTGTAAGCCCACCCGTCGCGCGGTCCGACATAGTAAGAACAAAATCTGAAGAGTGAGTACTAGTCAGTTGATCAAGAGCAGTGTTCCTTCTCACCAAGCTATGACATTGAACCATTGTAAATTTTTCGCTAGTTCGCTAAATGCCCGGATTGCGTGGCAACCTTGAAGTTGACAGCTTGATCAATGTCAATAATGCACCCGCATACTGCGGCCATGTTGGCAAGAGTCACATTTAGAGTTGAAGCGCCCTGAGACTTTGAGTGCCCCTTGACCGTGTGGATGATACATAGCGGATCCAATGAAAATCGATCATCATCGGGAGAACTAATGATGTTTGACATCGGCGTACCGACAGTCTGAGAGCCGTATCTCAGCAAGTAGTATTTTCAGCCATCCAAATGACAGATTCAGAATGTGGTCAAAGAGTCGGCTGATAAGAAATGATGATAAAGGAGTTGATATGTCACGGTGCTAGTAAGCTTCTGCTTTAAACTGAATAATGAGCTGTTGAACTGTTTAGAACCGACTATGTGTATGAGGAATCATACCTATGATACCCTTCGTAGAATTTCATATGTGTACTTGTTGCAGTGCGAAGTCGAACGAGCATGTGTAGACGTTCCTCGGTGGTTGCTGCAGGAATGACAAAGTTTGACCAAACCACCGTGACTGATTCTATATATAACTTCAAGTGGCTGAGGCGGCAGCGCGCTCGGTAAGTACTGTCAACGGCAATTGCCGAGGGTCATTTGAAAATGCTGCAACAATTGCTGCTGGTACCCAAACGGTGAGTGCGCATCAACTACACTTACTGCTAGTCACTGGAACCTCCCAGTACTTGTCCTCCAGACAAGCCATCATAGACCGATTCCTTGTATTTACATCCAGGCTCACAAAGTCACGGTCAGGCACAAGTACTCCCAACCTCCCATATTTTGTTTCAACGATTTTCTTCCGGTAAGTTAGTGTCACCTTTCTTCGCTTCTAAGGTTCTGACGAATGTTGCTCAACATTGTCGCTGTCACTGAAATCTAGCCCGTGCTAAGGTGGTTACTAACTGGGACCGTTTCGAAAATCAGCTTATTTTCATCATAATCGGGATCTCTTTCATTGTGATCCTCGTGGTTCCAGTGGGATGGAGGCCCAGCATATGGGTCCCAGCGTTCAGGCCTCACTGATGTCTTCATGCAGAGCCTGATTGAGGCGACTTCTCGAACCGGCGCTGTTTGAAGACGGACAGACATTTTAAGTCGACATCCGTGTGGATCATATCTGTGCTTCTGCCGGTCTGCTTCAAAAGGTCATCCATGCTTTGAGAACGAATTTCTCCTGCGCATACATGGTGTCATCTCTAGGGTAATCGGGATCCGCCTCCGATATGCCGCGCAACCTAACCATTGCACTAGTCTCTTGCGCCTCTTCGATGTTATTAAATATCCAATGACGGCCTGTGCTTGCTGGACTGCGGTCAGATTACCGCAAAACGTGACAGTGTAACTCCCAGTTAATGACGCTTCTCTTCCCTGCTGTTGTAGATGACGTCCCAGGACCATTATTACAGGTACAAAACTGGACACGAAGGCGTACACGCTCAAACACAGTACTTAGAAAAGGTTATGTCCGTACGATCCAAGGTCCTTCGATCAAGAAAGATATCACTGTCAATTGTTACCTGTCCGTGAACCATATCAGAATGCATCCTGATGGGTACAGGTGAGAAGATCTCTGCTGTTCAGACTCCAAAATCATGCGTGGCGTTATAGTAATCTGTCATGGACCATTAATCAAAGAAGATACCGCCGTCGATCGATATCTGTCCGGGAATCATATCAGATTTCTTCCTTCGGTACGAGTGAAAAGATGCTTACTGTTTGGCCTGCGGAGCGATGCGTCACACCCATCAGTTTCAAGCTTGTGAAACCTAGGCCATGTACAATATACGCACCTGTGATAAAACGTGCTTCCGGGGTCACCAGAAATGAAAACCAGGCTCGAAATGTCCTGGGTAGTTCCAAGTTCACCTACTGATGTCAACTGTTTGAACTCAAGTATATATAAAAATGTCAAAATTGGCATCTCGTGCACATTGTGGAGAGGGTCACCTGGTCGTAAGTGGCGTCATTACCAGCTGATTCAACAAACTCAGTAACTACACGGGGCAAAGTTACCACTGTATATTAACGCACAAATCTTGAAACTTACACATTGATGTTTGAATTGTTCCTGGCGCATATGCGTTTACTGTGATCCCATTGCGACCAAGTTCTATAGCTTATAGAGAACGTTATTGAGGCCAGATGCTCATGAGACTAAGTACACTGTACCTGCGGATTGTGTCAGCCCTCGGACGGCAAACTTGGACGCACAGTAAGCGCTGAGTGAAGCAAGCCCTGAAAAAATACGTCACCATACACGAAGGAACAGCTGCATATGTGGACTTGCCTTTCTTTCCCGCAAGGGAGCTTGCACCAATAATTCGCCCACCCTCACCTTGAGCTACCATCTGCTGTGCTGCATATTTATAACTGTAGAATGTGCCTTTGGCATTAACAGAAAGCACGGACTCAAAGTCATCGGATGTCGCTGTGACAGGATTTCGGTGAGTTCTGGTGGTACATCGACCATAACTCACTTTCTAAGAGTGATTTTGATCTGCTAATGCCTGCGTTTGCAACAAACTATAATAAGATGAGTTTTACAGGGCAAATGAACCAGTTGAAAACAACTCACAACATTCAGGCTGCCAAATTCTTAACTGCACTCTCAACCAGGCCTTTGACATCCTCCTCGACACTGACGTTCCCAAGCACAGCTAGCACTCTGCGCTCCGGGAAATTTGCAGCGATTTCCTTCTTGACTTCCTCCAAATTCTCTTTGTTGCTTTCCAAATCGTTGATCACAATGTCATAGCCATCTCCTGCAAGGCGTATTGCGATGCCGCGTCCAATTCCTTGCGCAGATCCAGTGACGACTGCAACGCCTTTGGAGTTGGATTGTGTGGACGTCATTTTAACCTGGTGTATGGCGAAGCGCTGTTATTCTCATGGGGCGCAGGACCTTTTGTACCCAGCTAGTGCTGACGTCTCAGTTCACGTGAAAGTGCTGCGCCACTTGTGCGACGTCTGCGGAAAGAGGGTGCTGCGGTGTGCTATGACGTCCGCGATAAGGTGCTGTGACACTCACTCGGTTTCTCAAAATGTTTGTACTCCACAGTCGCACCTTCTCGTCACCGACAGACGA
>NW_024539179.1:0-7881 GCF_016647635.1 Suillus subaureus
ATTCATATCGGTGTGTAGTTCTCTTATGTCGTAATGCTTTCATGTGTCAGTGCACCTTTACTGTACCCTTGTATTTTTTTTCATTGCGGTGTAGCACCTGCCGATTGTAGGATCACCCTCCGAGTCATACTCTTCCTGTTTCGCATCCCTATCGTGCTATCGCCTACTCTAGAGTCTTTCGCAGATTTATTAAATGCTCGATTATATGTTGGTGGTTCATTATGCGGGATGTGCCAGGAAGGAATGCCGTCGATCGAAAGCACTGGTGAGTTTGACTCATCGCAGGAGTATCTTCGATACTTCTCGTTTCTACTACCATTGTAAGGGAAAATCGACCATCTAATATTCGTCGGCCAGTTTAATGCTCCGGTCGCCCTGTGCTTGACTTCAACTGCCGTCTAGTAAGTCCCTCATTGCACTGAGTCACGCCAATGCAACAGGGCTCAACATAACACTGATAACCTTCCGCCTATTCCTTCGATATGCCCGGCAGATACAGAACACGTGCTCCCACGTCCGAGTACTCCCTGACGAACACCTCTGGACATTCTTCCAGATACGAAACTCATTCTTCCCCCGTCCTTTTCCTTAAAATATGTTCTGCACTGTTCCATCTTTCTCGATATTCAGATATCAAGCGAAAAAGTGCGTCACCAGTCAAGGAATACTGTTGTTGGCACGCTATAGAGTTTATGATCAGTTCCGTTCAGGCTGTGGTTAGAGTGGGATAGGAAGTCTACCTTGACGATGACGATGGTGTGACACTCACTTCTGAGTCAAGGAGACTTAGTTCTAGCTCTAATTTTCGAGATAAAACATGTGGAGCGCATACAACAAGAGGAGAATCATGCGCATACAGCACGGATGGACAATGAGCTGAGAGGGGGAGTCAGGAGGTGCTGAGGTACTTAGTACTTGGTGGACTGACGATAAATATTGTCGAGGTGCTTAGCGTTGAGACCACCAGATAAGAAGAGACGGAGGACAGGGAATTCGGAGGGGATCGAGGAAGGGATTGATGAGCTGACAGAGGGATGGATAAGGATGTGGGCCGCCTTCGAGCATGAGGGCAGAGATATCTCAGTATCAACTAGTACACCCTGTTGAAGGGTCCGAATAAGATGGATGCATGATGATAGAGGACCAAAGTCGTAGCTATAGTGAAGGTAGATGGGGGGGATCATGCGCATTAGTGACACAAGCATATATACAGCATACAGTCACCCTTGCAGCTTAGCTCCTGCATGACTAGGTCATCGAAAGCACCACGGACAAGACTGATACGTACAGATGTGGTGTGCTGTGTTAAATGATGCCACCAAAGACTTGTATGAACCTCTGCACGTCCATTGCAATGGGTGAGATATCTTTGAATTCGGAATGGCTCTGCGTTTGCGCGTAAGCACGATCTCTGACATTCAGTAACCATGTACTCACCTTGAGCCATTGGGCGATGGGCGGAAGGTCGGTAACTGCGCCACTGTGCGCGTTGATAAGGCCAGTGATTCGATCCAGAAGAGAAGTCGTGCGTTGTCGAAGAACAATTTTACTTCCTCTGCGAGCTTCGTGTCGAAAATTGGTGTTCGTACGTGCGCAGGCCAAAATCGACAGGAGTAGGATAGATATGGGGGAATGCATGAGTTGGTGGTACCGCTGAGGGAATCCACACATTTTATCACAACATCCGCATCGTAACGGTTGCCTTCGTCTGCAAAATGGCGCCGCATGCGTTCAAGGAATCTAACGAGAATGCTTCGGCCGTGCCCGGTATTCGTCCCATCACGGAGCGAAATGTTTCAAGCGCCTTCGTAGTCAAACCTGCTGGTGCCTAGTATTTGCGGTTTTGTCCCTGTACACGATTTCTGTCGAAATGAGGTGATACATATCGTGCAACAGCATGCTGCGATGGACAGGATTGCGAGTTGCTACAAGGTCGAAGCAATCAACTGGAGATACATCAGGAAGGGGTTTTTGATGGATTCAAAAGCAAGACAGGCCCATTCGAACAGGCCATCAGTTAGGGCTTCAAAATCCCTGCCACAAAATGCGAGGGGCCCCCCAGCTCCTTCGATATGTAAGCGTGGATGTCGCTCTCCGCGACTTTTATTGGAATGTCGTCCATGGACATCCGTCAGATACGCTAAGCCTCTCCAACCTCGCTATCGATATCGCGAAGCGTGCGAGAAGTAACACCGACACTATCGGTGCCGCTTCTCGCACGCTCCGATACGGATGTTTTTTGAGAGGTCCATAATTTGGGAAACAGCCAGTTTACCAGCAAGGATACGGAGAAGATGGCACCGTGTTTCGACTCCGTCACTCTCGTCCAATGCATCTATTACAACCACGATGATCAACCAGGTCGCGGGCGATGGTGGAAAAAAAACCTTTTCATGGCGACGGTGGGCTTCTCGGTGATGTTCAAAACAATAAAATGAAGCGAACCCTCCCATGTCATGGAACCATTTAGCAGTAGTGTGAGTGATAGTTAGTTTCCCCTTGCCTGCAGGGCCAGATAGCCACGAGCCTTCCTCAGCGATTGCATCCGTGGGATGTGCGCATTTGCACATCCCATGAATGCACGAGTCGTGGAGCTGATAGAGTCAGTGAGAAGGGTGCGCGTTGAGGTAGTTCGGGAAAGGGTGGGTCCCACGGCGTTTAAATAACAACAGGCTACCCTTGACCCGAGCCTCGAGGCAATATTTGCTGCAGTTCACTTACATACAAGCGGCCTGAGTACTAGTGCCAGTGAGCGCCCGAGAACCCTTGCTGATCGCAGACTGCGATATATCCAAGTACCACATAGGTAGTGGAGTTTGGCCTTGGGACGTTAGGTCCCTGTAGTTGGATACTGACGGGTGAGTCGGGTGTAGTACTTTGCGTCAATCGATATCGAATCAATTAATCATCGACTGATCGTCTGGTACGGACTGTCCTCACGTGACCACGCCTGTGCATGCAGTGGCTGTGTCCCTGCGCGCATAACTTTCTTTGCAGTCTCGGCGTCCGCTCTAGTATCTCTGTACATGGCTGGTAAGTCTATATATTTTCCTTGACAATGTATATCCATGTCACTAAGGACATGTGTAGATCAAGTGGAACTCTCATCACCTCCGTTCGACAGCGTATCCCAGGTACGCTTCTCCCCGACAAACCCTGACCATCTCCTGGTATCTGCTTGGGACACTGTGAGCTTCCATCTATCTTTTTCGTCCGCCGGGATCTAACCACACATCGCCAGACTGTACGGTTCTATGATGTAGCCACGAACGAACAAAAAGCCAAATTTGACCATCGCGCAGCCGTCCTTTCCTGTCTGTTCGGCGACTCGACCCATGCCTACAGTGGATGCTTGGATACTGGAGTGCGGGAGTGCGTATCCCCATTTTATTTCCTCAAGAATGACGCTGACTCTTCTCACAGGCTTGATCTCACAACAGAAAGGGTGACTTCTCTGGGTCAACATTCCAACTCGGTCTCTGCGCTTTCTTATGCACGTGAAATCAGTGCGTATCTTATCCCTATATTCTTAAATTCCTTTCAACTATTACCTATCAGACACACTCATCTCTGGCTCATGGGACCAATCGCTTCGTTTCTGGGATCCCCGCACACCAAAAGCAGAAGTATCGGATCATGCGCTCCCTGAACGCGTTTACCACATGGACGTAGTGAACAATACGCTTGTTGTCTCCATGGCCTCGCGCTTGTTCCATATATATGACGTACGACGAATGTCCGAGCCCGCGCAGACAAGAGAAAGCAGTTTGAAATTCATGACGAGGAGTTTAGCGTGCATGGCTGATGGACAGGGTGAGTCTATCGTTATTCCTTTCGTGTTTAGGGGTAACGTGCTTTATGGTTTCACTCACTCCTAGGTTATGCGATCGGCTCTGTGGAAGGCCGGATCGGCGTGGAGTACTTTGACCCGAGTCCAGAAATCCAGGATAAGAAATATGCGTTCAAGTGCCACAGACAAAATATCGAGGATGTGGATCACGTCTGGCCAGTTAATGCACTCGCATTTCATCCAGTGTATGTGTCTTCTCCTTCTTGACCGTAGTTGATCAGTTCACACTTATTGCCCATACCATGTGATCAGACACAATACATTCGCATCTGCAGGTTCAGACGGCACCGTCTCCATCTGGGATCATAAGGTCAAAAAACGGCTTAGGCAGTACCCGAAATATGCGTCTGCGATTCCCAGTATCGCGTTCAACTGCGATGGCACACGTCTAGCAGTGGGTGTGAGTTATACGTGGGATGAGGGGGACGAAGGTTTGAAAAAAGAAGGCGGTACAGTCAGAGCAGTTTGGGTGCGCAAGGTTGGCGACGAGGTCAAGGTGCGTGATTTTTTTCTTGCTTGATATTATCTCCATGTACCGATTGATGAACCTTTTTCTTGTACAGCCTAGGACGACTGGTTGATGAAGAACACTACTGAACGTCGTGATGTATTACATTTTGTGCTAATGAATTGCCCCACACAACTTCAGCCCGCCAGCATGGTTCAACGTGAACGTGAGTTAGTACGCCTGATGTCTGCAATGTACATGGCGCAGTGCAGAGTGCGGCATCGACAAAATGGATCCTTATCCGATCAGACTCTCTTCTCAAGCTTAGGTTTGCCATCAAGCTGAGATTCACCAATGTTCTCCAGTTCAAGGCACCGTAAAGTTACCAGAATGCACTGTTCTAGGCGCTCAGCTGTCAACCACCTAATATGTTACTCAGGCGAAGTCCATTGCAAGAGAAATGCTTGCATAACGTCAATACTGTAGATCCATTGCGTCTTAAAATGCATCGGACTAGCAGAATCATTACATACCTTAGCAACCGAGCGCCGAGCGCCGCCGTCTCTCTTGAAGATCATAACAAACTGACCATACAACTAGGTTGGTATTGGGCGCCAATCAAATGCCTTTCGTCCGCCGTTTCAAGTTATTGTGACCCGACACTGTGGTACCCATCAATGAAGGGTTGGACTTCTGCACAGTTACCAAAATCAAACCTTATCGATCCCTTCCCTTCTCTCAGGTGGTTCCGCTAATTCTAGATTTTTCCAATTCGTCGCACCCCTGGAGAATATCGCGGTTCTTGGACGAGTGGGGAGGACTCGCGAATTTCAAGAATCCGATATCTGCAATGTGGTTCAGGCAAAAATTCAAATGGCAAACGGAAATTTACGTTGGACCAACTCGTTGGGTATCGCAGAGCATAGCAGGGAGCAACAATTAGATGCCAGTATCAGCCCAATTTCTGAAACACTGTCGGCTACCTGAACACAATTAAAAAAAAACGGGCGATTAATCCGCGGCAACCATGGTTTGTCTATTTTAATATTTATGACACCACCATGAGGGTCGGCCTGTCATTCACCGAAGCCAATGGCATTCGAGCTTGCACAATGCAAGTGATCATATTTTGCCTGGCGAAAGCAAGTATGAGTAAGAAGTCGATGCGAGAGCACCTGCGCACCATCTGGATTCACCCGTATCGCACCAGGAAGACAGTGAGCATGCCACCGCAAGTATCGTTTTCGACCTGTAGGACACCGACTCCCACAATGCCATTCGGCACCGTAAACGACAGCCCGGTAAATACATAGTCACCGCAGTCATCGGTGACGGACAGTGAGAAGAGGCCGCCATATTCGCAGCGTAAAGAAGGCGGCGATGTTACACGTGTATTCGTGACCGGCTAGAACGCCGCCACGCTAACTCGTTATAGTGCTCCCTTTGAATGTCCATTAATGGACGTTTTATGCAAAAGAAGTTGGCTGCTCCATTAACCAGCTCGTTCAATGGGCTCTCGTTGAACCCTCATTTCGAGATAGTCGCTCTCGATGAAGTTCGTTTCAGTATCGATGTAAGCCAGGAGGGTCGCATGTTGGATCCGGTTGGAGTAGCCGAATAACAGTGAAGTTGACCCCGATGTCGTGTTCTGATGGTTTCGTCGTGGAAAAACAAACAGTAGATCACAGTTGTCAACCTCGTATAGGTGCGCTGCTGATTGGACCAAGCAGAGAGTCAAGACGCGTAAGAAGTGGTTCGTACGTTATGCTACATACATAGAGCTGGATCCGCCTGTTCGCATCCTGTCACTGGCAAGTGACGTTAAGCTTGGCATCGAGAAGGGGTCGGCCAGGCTCCAAACCGTCCATAGAGTTTGTTTGATAGATGAACATGCAATGCAATCGTTCGGCCAATGGAAAATGCAGTGATTTATTTCGGAACAGTTCTGGTTTGAAGAAGCTTTGGACACCGTAATCATTGGCCAGCTCGGGGTCTCGGATGCTTGTTCGTAGTAATCAGGCCTGTCTTGGAAGAAATATAGGAACATTTCTCAGAACGTCGAAGGTAGGAACGAGAAAAGGGTCATGAATGGGTTCTAGCAGACGAAAAACATTCGATCTCAGCATACGTGTGTCGGCTTAGTCATCCAATGGAGTTCCGTTCACTGTTCTCCTGAACCAAGAACCCTCGGAATCATTCACAGCGCTCAACGAGACATATCGAGCACTAATGAGCCTTTGAAGCAGCCGCTTTTGCAAGTATTACAGATCCGCAGACGTCTTCCATTGGTCGGTAATGTATTTGGAACAATTTTATGGAGTCACGGGTCGGATCACATCGGCCTTACATGCCCTTATGGTCCAAGATCATGATGACTCCGAGTCCACCGAACCTGGCTGCCTTGTCAGGATGTGGCGCCATGATCAGTTAACATTCTGTCCCCCTTCAACTATGTGGCAAATTTGCAAAATGGGTAGCACTAGTGAGTGTGTTCCAGCCGGTCACAACGTAGCTAAGGGCTTCTGATTCATCACTTTCATGTCCATCGTTTTCCGTCAGCTAGGCTTACTTCTAGCTTTTCTAAATTCGACCGGTTCTGATCACTGGTGACGCAGCATGTCCTGCTACACAACTGTGAGTTATATCTATGAAACACTGACACGTCGTATCATATGCGCCCAATCGATCTTTAAAAGATCTGACATTGTTCACTGCAATGGGTATATCTGTGTTGAGCGCGGCACTGCCTGCTCCGTCACAAATTAATACTTGGTGATGGCTTCCCACGTATGTCGGCGACTCGATAGTTAAGCCCCTCGATCCTTACCGGCGGCATGAATAATTGAGGAGTTTGCGCCCTCGGACTAGCAACTTTCTGTGATATAGCAGCCAGAAGATGACTGGTTTCCTGTTGCACCCCTCTCTGGATACGAACGTGTGCTGTGCCCATTGTCATATCCAAAGAGGGAGTGTGCCCACCTTGGCAATAAACCACTCAGCTCCGTGGAGTAGCAAAATGGGAAGAAAAGAAGACCCATGTTCGCTATCGAGTCACAATCCGCACCCCCGACAAAGAAGGCGGTATCCTCATTAATATGCTACCTTGACTCCTCAGACGGCATTCATAGAACACCACACTCAAGATTCCGTGTTGCCATCATCAACCACTGCCATCTCTCCTCGTTATCACCGCAGAATCACGGCCCTTCTAAAACCCGCATGCACCTATTTCCAACTTCCAGCGTGAAGTCGCTCATTGTCCTGCGCTTCTCTCTCACTTGACTCGGAATGTATCTAGCGTAGGTGACACCGGTGAACAGAGTGTATCATTGTTCGCTGGATATGACTCGTGAGTCTTGTGGTTATCGTGGCAAAAATGGCAACCCAGATTGATTGAAGACTTCTGTAGTAGATTCAGATTCTGGAATGCCCGTGGCGTCAGGATGATCAAATGTCTTGAAATGGCTTACTGACTCAAGTATTGTCACGGTCATATGCTAATTGTTCACACAATGCATGGTTTTTTTACTCGACGTCCTCGACTGCACAAGAATTTGTCCCAGCCTTCTCAGGTACAAACCAA
>NW_024539180.1:0-7856 GCF_016647635.1 Suillus subaureus
CAATGCTGTTGCACTAGTTTTGATCCTAGTCATCAATGACATTCAGACTCAGATCCTGTCAATGTCAATCAATGTCAACACAGCCAAGTGCCCCATTGACTTGGAATCCAGCGATACCTCAGAAGATGGTCCATAGATGTAAGGGCCAAGGTATGTGTACAGCCAAGCGCCCTGTCGACTTGGAATCCAGTGATACCTCAGAAGACAGTCCATAGATGTAAGGGCCAAGGTATTTGTATACTATATGGATGTATGGACATATAGGCTGAGGTAGTGATACAGTGGCTCAAAAAACTGTTCACATGTTTTTGCATTTTTTACTATTTACAATATTGTGTGAGAATACATAAAGACCTCAGTGACATGCTGATACCATATTGTAGTGCTGCTTCAGGGCTTTGGATTGAGCACCACATCGTGAGAATCAGAGGAATATGGTGGAGATACAAGGCTTACAAAATCATGACTCATGCAGACAGTTTTTTGAGCACATATTAAAACTATATAAATCATCATTTATGACACCATAACAATCATGCCACCATTAAATAAATTATAAAGTGGTGTCATTATGTCATTTTAAAACCATATCTAACTATACAAACCAAAAATTTCCATATGTCATGGTTATATTCACCATGAAAGCCACCCCCCCTGTCCTCAAAGGGATAATATCCTCCTCTCTTCCTATTCTGGCCTCTCTGCTTGTCAACTTTCCTCTAGAACTGGAGTATCCAAGTCCATTGTGGCCAAGGTTCATCAAGAAAAGTCACACAGACAAGGAAAACTTCTGTGAAGGGCATCACCAAGCTCGCCTCTACTGATAGAGGGCTATTATTCAACTATCACTACAGGAAAGGCTGATAATGCTGTCCAGGTCACCTATTACAATCAATTCCACCATCACATTCCCTGTCTCTTCACACACTGTGAGAAACATTCTCAGAAGCTCATCTCAGGTCAGTAACAAGGAAGAAAAGGCTCTCCTCTCTATCACACATAAACAGAGATGACTAGCACCCTTCCTTTTTTCACATACATACCTTGCCATCTGACCCAATCCTATTTATTGTGGTCTTATATGATCATATAACATGCTTCCATTCATGTAATCCAATTCTGATGGGCTAAGGCAAAGGTTAGTCATCTCTGTTTATGTGTGATAGAGAGGAGAGCCTTTCTTCCTTGTTACTGACCTGAGATGAGCTGTCTTGAGAATGTTTCTCACAGTGTGTGAAGAGACAGGGAATGTGATGTGGAATTGATGTAATAGGTGACCTGGACAGCATTATCAGCCTTTCCTGTAGTGATATGTTGAATAATAGCCCTCCTATCAGTAGAGCGAGCTTGGATGGATGCCCTTCACAGAAGTTTCCTTGTCTGTGTGACTTTCTTTGATGAACTTGGCCACAATGGACTTGGATACTCCAGTTCTAGAGGAAATTTGACAAGCAGAGAGGCCAGAATAGGAAAAGAGAGAGGATATTATCCCTTTGAGCAGGGGGGGTGGCTTTCATGGTGAATATAACCATGACATATGGAAATTTTTGGTTTGTATAGTTAGATATGGTTTTAAAATGACATAATGACACCACTTTATAATTTATTTAATGGTGGCATGATTGTTATGGTGTCATAAATGATGATTTATATAGTTTTAATATGTGCTCAAAAAACTGTCTGCATGAGTCATGATTTTGTAAGCTTTGTATCTCCACCATATTTCCTCTGATTCTCACGATGTGGTGCTCAATCCAAAGCCCTGAAGCAGCACTACAATATGGTATCAGCATGTCACTGAGGTCTTTATGTATTCTCACACAATATTGTAAATAGTAAAAAATGCAAAAACATGTGGACAGTTTTTGAGCCACTGTATATATTATATCGACAGGTGGGGCTAGGTAGTTGTTATCACACATAAACATAAACCTGACACCCGAAACCTGAAACTTGAAACTTGAAACTCAAACATTGAAACAAATTTCAAAACTTGAATCACCAAGTACTGAGTCCTGAAGCCCACACATCGAACCCCGAACATTGAAACCTGAAACTCAAAAGTCATAAAAATGTATGAGTTTTGTAGGTAGTTGTATATCATCCAAATCAAAGGAGGTAATAATTCAAAGTCATCTAATGATGAAGGTCACAAGTGCCAGAAAATCAAGCACCCAGTAGAGATGTGAACATGCAGCACTGACTACCAAGTAGCTAATGCACACGGCATGCATTGCCCTACAAGAAGCCAAGTTCTGACTACCAAACATTGAGTGAAGGGTACTGAGACCTGAGGCCTGGGTCTCAATAAACAAAGATCTGATATCCAGCACACTTCCAATCATCTGGTATTTCATTGAGCAATGGATGATAACACATCTTTGGAAAATAACATCATGTGAGGCTGCCTTATCTGATCCTCACTATCTCCACCCCCTTTAACTCCAAAGTGTGGACATGCAGGGTTCGGCATCCAATTTCCCAAGATCAATTCCATCATGACTGTTTCTTCCACTTCCGATATTGAAATAACCCTCTGGCACACTTGGGCCCTGACTGTCACTCATGAGGCATGTGAATATACTGAACAGAAATTCAATGCAGAGAAGACAGGAGGAGACCCAGTTATACCTTCTCTGAACCTAGACACTGATCTGGTGATGGCTTGCAATCAATTGGTTGATCACCTGATAAAGGCATATAAAAATCCCAGTGGGTCTTCCTGCGGATTCAGAAAATTTGGTTTTATCAGTCAAATTGCTTCATCACAGTTCAGATGCAGATCAATGTTGCAAGATACAGCAAAGTGATCTCCCCAAAGGACACCGGGCATAATGAAGAGAGAGAGGAGAAGTTGCTTGAGAGGTGTCCTCCTGGCCATGAGGGCACAAAGTTGGTGGAGATACCCACCACAATTCTTGATGCATCCGGTGCCATCATTGCATGGTATGTCCCAGACGCCCTGACTGATGCCACCCAGGTGTGCAATATATATTGTTACTCAATGGATATTAAACATCAAATGGTGCCCACAGAAGGAAATTTGGGCAGCCTCTGATTTGCTCGCTCCAATTGTTGAAAAAAGCATCAAGCTTGATGGCAATTGGTGAACTAATCAAGAGTGGTTCAAACCAAGCTCGGAAAATGATGTCTTAACTCCCGGATGCATCAATTTGTCTCCAGCATGGTTTTAACAGGGGCACAAGGTAGGATCTGATGCGATGGCAATTTTGGTAGTCAAACTCATGAATCCCCTAGAATCAGTCAGATCTGGAGGTATCTGCATCATTGAAGGGGGCATCCTCCAAGAAGATCCTCAAAGTGATTGCAAGGCCAGCAGCCATTGCAACAGCGGCACTCAGGGTGATGCATCCTGAGTAGTACTGGGCAGGTTTGTGAGCCTTTTCAAGCCTCAAAGAAAAGGCAGAAAGCAAGGAACTGCTGAAGATGTCAGAGACTCTCCAGTACTGGGCATCCATGTTTAACAGCCTGTCTGTCATTTCCAATCAGGAAACCCCCAATCATCGAGACCATTTATCTATTCCTGAATGCTTCAACATTCTCACTACTGTGGGGAATTATTCTAATGCTTGGATGAGCATGCCAAGCCTTCAGCTGGAGTTCAGGTATGATCTGGGTTGCATGATTGCATTTTCTGGAAGGATTGTGAGACATGGGGTTCATGCAGTGGAAGGGGATTGGATTGCTTGGGCATGGTATATGAGGGATTCTGTTCATGTTTATGCCAGGGTTCCATCATGTGGATGGGCTAGGGTGGATTACAAACAGTGAAAGATGAAACAAGTGGAAAGTGTAGTTACCCATGTTAGCACATACTGTCAAATACCAGATATTAGATATCAGGATCTGGAATATTTGGGCCTCGATATCCAGAACTCAAGACTTGATGGTCAATATTCAATACTCGATACTTGATAGTGGACATTTGGAACTCGATATTCAGAATTTGACATTCCATAGTTGGGTCTCAAATATCAACACCCAAATACCAAATACCAAATACCAAGTCCCTAATATTGAATATTGAGTCCCTCATATGGAGTCCCAAATACCAAATACCGAGTCCCAACTAGTGAGTCCCTCATATCGACCCCTGAATACCAAATACCAAATACCAAATACTGAATACCAAATACCAAGTCCCGACTAGCAAGTATTGAATATCAAAATCCAACTTGGTATTTGGTATTTGGTATTCAGGTGTTGATATTAGGGACTCTGCATTTGATATTAGGGACTTGGCATTTGGTATTTGGTATTTGGGTGTTGATATTTGAGACCCGACTATGGAATGTTGAATTCTGAATATTGAGTTCCAAATGTCCACTATCGCGATATTTGTTAAGGTCATACTCAAGGGATAACTGGATCCAAAGGGCTTCAGCCTCAGCTCATGCACTGTGCCCCTTACCTAAGTATTGCCCCTTATTTCAGGAGGGCAAGACTGATGTGTCTGGAAGGTCAGACAAGTAGTGTAGCGGATCTGGATGACTTCCAGATGTGGGATAGGTATTGTAGGGCTAATCCGGATGAGTCCAGACTAGAAACTAATGGTAATGGACTGTTGTAGACAGAGGCAGATGCAGATAGACTATAGGAATCAATCCTAAGTCTCGGAGGGTGATGAGAGTAGAGATACTCAGGTCCGGAGGACGGGAATGAGCAGAACTAAGTTGATATTCAAACTGAGGTACTACAGAGAGTTACAGGAGGTTATATAATATAGGTATCTAATGGAATGATCAACCAGCAGAGTCTGAGGCCATGTATGAAGCATATGGATGGTCTATTGGTAAGTAGAAACAGATCACAAATAATGAAATGGAAATGAAGCATAGGTAATGGATCAGGGAACAGGACAGATATACAGATAACCAAAATACCAGAGTTAGGGGATTACCGAAAAGAGACAAGTGCTGGTTGTGGATTCGGATGAATTGTGGACTGGACCGGACAAGTGGACAGAATGGATGACGAGATGTTGGAGGGAGATAAGATGTGGATTGGATCTGAGATCTGGATATGCAGATATGACAATATTAGGGACTCAGTATTTGGTATTCAGTATTTGGTATTTGGTATTTGGTATTTGGTATTCGGGACTTGATATTCGGAACTCGATATTCGATGGTCAGGTCTCAAGATTTGGTAGTCCATGTTCAGGACTCAGTATTGTGAACTCTGTACTTGATATTTGGGACTTGGTATTGGGGACTTGATATTCGATAGTCGGGTCTCAATATCTGAATCTCAATACTCAATACTCAATATTCACCATTCGGGTCTCGATATTCAGGAGTCCACATTCACAACATGATATATGATTGTCTGTACTCAATACTTGATATTCAGTATTCAGGACTTGGCACATAATGTTAGGTTAGATATTTGGAAGACTGTATGTCATTTTCATGGAGTTTGGACATCAACATTCTGAACTCAAGGACTAGCACTACTCTCCTCTGCCTCTCTTCAATCTGGTCAGGATACTGGTGTACACATCAATCTCTGCCATCTTTTCACTGATGCCCTCTTCTTGCTCCTCAACCAATGTCCGGAGGCGTTCTCTAAGCCACCTCAGTCCCATCAGTGATGGAACCGAGGTGTTATCCACCTGCTCAGGAAGAATCAGACCATCATCCTCAATGCCACCCTAGAACAGATTAATCATCACTCAAGGAAATTGTTCATAGTTCTTACTAGCCAATGCTGGTAGTGAAAGACACAGCAACCCATTACCTGGTCCCATTGCCATAATTTGTCCGGGATTGCAGTGTGTCTGATCCACCATGCAGTATCATAGCCAGATATAATCCTGGAGGGATCTCCTGGATCTGCGACATCATGAAAGAGACATAAGTGGGATGAAAAGATGTGGTCCAGAACTGTGTTCCAGGTGAGCTGGGGAAACAACTGAAGAATATGGGTGACCGGGTTTGGAATGACCAAGATGATGTGCCTTGCAGCTGAGTACTGCAGGATGGGTGTCACAAAAGTCTGTTGGAAATCTCAGCATTGACCACCGCAGTCATCAGTCTCTTACAGTGATCTCCCATTGCAGCCCAGCTTTAAAGTGCATGATCCAAGCAGCGGAAGGCTCCTCAGTGTTGGCAGCCTCCATTTGATATTGGGAGATTGATGCTCAGATGCATGATGCAGCCATTGACATTGTGGCTGCAATATCTGCAAGACCAAGTGTGAGGGGTCGGTATTCATTGCCAGAATCCATAGCATCAGAAGGGGATGCAGGAGGAGTTTGCAATACAGGCATGGCTAATGCAGGAGTATGATGCTGGAAATCACAATCACAATGCCAGTTGGTTTGGATGTGAAGATATGAGCCACCAGTTGATGGATAAAAATTTTCAAACTCCGATGTTTGTTCATCCAGGCATTTCCTGAGACTAAAATGTTTGGGTTGAAGTAGCTGTTTCATATCATTGTTACAGTGCCCCACTCTTTTTCCCATCATCACTGCAGACTCCTATATGGCTGTACTTCTAACACTTCCTTTTCACTGTGCTGTTCCCTCATGGTCTCTCTTGTCTCTGACTCATATCTTGTTTTCCCATGAACCTTCCATTTCTAGTACTAGATACCCTTTGCCCAGCTTGGTCTGTGCACAATTCCTTTACGTATATAAACCCTAGTTACCGCTTGTATTTTCTCTAACTTGAATCTACTTGGTTCTCTTTCATACTTGAACTCTAACTCCTTGGGAAGAAAGCTAGCCATTGTCCCATTTGAACTCTAGATCCTGCAGGAGGCATTGACTCAATAAGGCTTAAGTCCTTGATCGACCTTGATCCTTGGTTCCTTTATTGGAACAATGCTCTATCCAAGTTCATAACAATCATTGGCAAAAAAGTTCATTCATCTCAAGCGTCTATGAACTCGCTCTGCAGGTCTTGAAATGCTGCCTGGGCATCCTGTGCCAGTAATGAATACATTTGGGATTGCCTTCCCAAGTAGCATGAATGACCCAGAAGGTGATTCACCAATGATTCCTGCATCCTGTTGCCCTATTGGGTTGCTTTCCACAAGAAAAAGTTGCATGTCCAATCCATCTCCAATTGGACCAATGTCATTTCTTCCTTCCATCGATCCCATAGGGCCTTTGCCTGAAGCCAATGAACTCAGTAAACTTCAGATGGGTCCCATCAGCTGAGCACAGGATATGTCAAGTATGCCCAAACTCACATTCCTCATTCCACAAGTGATCTGGACCCCCCAGGTCCACATCAACGGACCAGAACCAAGCGAGGGACTCGTTCTGCTGACCTCAGGCATTTGGATTGCCAATGGCAGTGCTGATTTTGAGCTGCTCCCGAAGCAGTGGTTTGTATGTCTGAAGCTGGTCTTGCCCTGGCTTGAGTTGCATCATTTGCTTCCAGGTCTTTGTATATATACTGGTATGGAGGGACACTGCCTGCTGCACTGACGTCACCTGGGACCAAGCTCAAGTTTTCAGGGCTTGCAATTTGGCCTGCCTGACCGTTGTTCAGAACAGGATCGCCTTGTTGCACAAGTGAATCCAGAGGTTGTGAAGGGCATCATTGGCCTGCCCTTCATGAAGCAACATCTCCAGTGGAATCAGATCCTCTGCCATACAGCGTCTGCTTTGATCTACCCCAAGGTTTGATAGCAATGGGATGACAGTGAGCTCGGGGGAGTTTGCCCATGTATCAGATGTGTCAGTGAAATCTGCTGGGTCATTGTTGAGATCATCAGAATGTCTACATTCAAGTCATCAGGATCGTCGTCTGCATCAAATCCCTCTCCCAGATGCGTAAGAGCAGACCGAGTGAATCCATCTATCTGGCCTTGGAGACGAT
>NW_024539181.1:0-7805 GCF_016647635.1 Suillus subaureus
CAAAATGCACTCGGACGGCTGCTGCAGGAGATTGTGGCTCAGTCGGGCGACATCACTGCGCTGGACTGGGTCGGAAAATCATCCGATTTTAATAGTTGCCTGCCAGCCGATATTACTTCATACAGAGCTCCGCCGTGCGCGCTGCCATCTCTGTCCGAAGACGACATCCAGACATCGGTCTCCAGGCTGCAAAATGTACTGGATATTGATGTGGCCTTGAAACTTCATCGCCTGCTTGACGATCTGGGCGCCCCTCGTTTCGCGAACCGCAAACTGCGTCTGCCTTGTATCGCATTTCTTGTCACAGAAGTCAGAAGAAGCCATACTCAAGACCAGGAGGCATATTTCGCGTATGAAGTCAAGGCCAACGGACTTCGCGACCTGCTGATCACCACGGAAGACAAGCTAACACAATTTTCGCGGGCAAAGCCCAATCTTCAGACATTCTTACTCGTCCGTCCGTGGAACCCTTATCTCCTGGAGCTGCCCGACTTTGCAGACAATTGGTCTGTGCTGGGGTCTATGTTTTATGATACTTTTAGCATGTTTTCTGGTGAAACAGGGCCAATTGATCCGCAGTCGCACTCACGGGCGTTGCGATTGATTGTTCGCCTTGGACAGCCTTTTCGCGCGTTTCTGCTAGCGCGGCAGCGCGGTGGAGAATACAAGAGAATCGCGTCAGATCGCGATATTATTGCTCAAGTCAAAGACGTGGCGGGTTCCGTTCACAAAATGCATGTCAGAGACACTGGAAATATCGTAATTGTACGCATTTTTGCTTCCTGTGAACGAGCGCAGCTCGTACAGAAATATCTCTCAATATTGTAGATAGTAGTTGGCTGTGTTACACAGTGTATGCCACTAGTACGCGGATACTATTTCTTTTTCCCATCAATCATGAAGCTCTTTATTAAGCGCAAGAAAGCAGAGCAGCATCACCTTGCACAGAGACGTCGATGTTGTCATCGACCAGCGTCGTCGATGTAGTAAGTCTTAATTTCACCGGGTCACTTACTTTTGGCAGCAATGTCGACTATGTCATAGCTTGGATTAAGTGTCACTAACCCGAACTTCATAGGATGGACTACTTGCGCACCTTAAGCGTCGGCCTTCAGGATATAACCACCGCGACTGGGTGGTGCTACCTGACCCTCTTGAGGATGAAGCCAAGGATCGTGCAATAGGAGCGAGGAATTGACGAAGAGGGTCGAGAGCGCTTTTGGGGGCGAGAAAGATAATTCCTCAGAGCTTACTGTGACGCGCATGATTGGTGCGTCAGGCGATGCGGCCACTGTGCCTTTGATGGTGCGGGAACTAATATCGGTGTAGTATAACCTTGCAGCAACCTCGTCGGAGGACTTGAGGCTCGTGCGTGAGGTCTGCGAGCTTGCGTCTGCCACTGGAACGAATGCCAAGGAGGCTGTGAAAGCCCTCAGGAGAGAATTGAAGTTGCGTTTCATAGCTGTGTTCCACTTTGTATACCGTTGACAGGGCACTTGGGATAAAGATATGCAGGGCCTGAATCTCAATTATCTGCTGCTAGGGTAAGTACTCCCCGTTTTGCCATTGCTTCAAGATCCTTGATTTCTCACCTTGACAAACTCTCCATCCAATATACATTACCATTTGCATAGTTGTTGGAAATAATGCTCCGCAACACGTCCGATATTTTCCTTACTCAAATCAGTTCCCGTAAATTTATTGACACCCTCGAGGACGTGCTAATAAGCTCAAGAACGAGCCCTGTCGTTAGAAAACGACTAATGGAGGTGCTCGCAGCAGCGGCCTTTATCACCAGCTCACGTACGTGGTAATCTAATTTTATTCTTCACGATATATCCCCCTTGCTGAATATCTTTATTACCTTATCTGCTGTTTACTTTATATACATTTTTGGGAAGCCCGTCTTTATCGATCTCGAGTCATGCCCTTGTTCCACTGAACCCCATTCTTCACAGGTCCCCTGCCTTTGTCACCCAATGATCGTGGCAGTGACGGATTTCGTGCCCTATGGATGCGCTTGAAACCTGCTGACAAGCCTCCTGTGGGGATTCCCTTCGACACTGATGATGCTATGTTCAGCCCCCCCGGTTCTACGCGTCCGCCAATAGATGAGGTCAGTGCCTCTTTTATTTGTACTTTATGACGGTACTCTGATCAATTTGTGTGCTTTATTTTGTCCTGATGTCTTGTCACGATTAGTGGCCATCAAAGAAGAGTCTCCACCAGCGTTGTTTTATTCCTCCCGAGGACATGAAACTCTTGTTCCGGCTATGCAAGACCGCAATGGGAAACGCGATTGCCCTTAGCGAGATGCTTGCACATGCAAAACCGGAGCAGATAGAAGGGAGCCCAATACTCGTGCGTATTATTTCTCAGTTGACCTCTGCTCTCATTTTGTCAGTTTGCCACATCGCCTTGCATGGAATTACTATTCTCCTTCATCATCAGCTCTTCGTTTTCTCTCCTGTTGTTATTTGTCTGACCGATGAACAGGATTGTCTGTCAAAATGCAACGCATCACGGGAACTGATCTCCACCCAAATTCCATGGGCGTCTGAAGGTGCTGAACGGTCGCGCAATGACAGAGAAAGGAATGCAGAGGAAAATAGACATACTGAACAACAAACCATAGAGGAGGAACTTCTCGACGCGTTGGTTGACGCGAATGAGGCGCTGCTGGGGGCATTGAATATGTATGACGATGTTGTGCGGGTGGCGGAGGAGCAGGTGGCTGTTGATAATGTCCGAATCAGTAACGACGTAGAGATAGACCGAATAGTGAGTGTCTTTTCTTCTTTGCGTTAGGGTCATTTTGTTTTCCTTGTATTCTCTGTCATTTCCCCGCTTTGTCTTTGAATTTTCTCCCCTGTACCTCCTGACTGGGACTGATATTTGGTATAGCACAATGGGAATGGGTACCTCGGGGAATCTCACCATAATTATGGAGGTAGCTACTCACGCACCCCATCACCATCATCACCTCCCTCGTCCCGCCAAACTGATCTCCTTCTGGTTATTCCTTCACAAACCCGTCCCCTTCCTCGGATCCCGTTAGCACTCTCTCCTACCCATTCGCACTACGATTCTCCATCACAGTTCTTGAGGACACCAATAATGCCAGCACGGCCGCCTCCGCCCATGGGACCTCGTTCGCCTTCATCCCCGTCGCGCCCGCCTGTGCCAGATAGGGGTGGTCTTGCATGTCCACGCGGGAACTTGTTGGAACGAATAGATTGCTTGCGTACTGATTCAGAAGAAGAATTTCCCATACGGCCGAGTGTGAAGCCGCTCGGGCAGAGGAGGGTCATAAAGGAAGTCGATGACGGTGCGTTATGTTCTTGTGAGACAAGATCTGTTGTTCAGCTTGCCGTAGTTCCCACGCGTTCGTCTTATCTCGGATACCAGTTGGAAGATGCAGCGCTTCATGGCGCTCGCCGCTATGACGAAGCGATCGAGGCCTTTGAAATCATGCTGTCCAAGTCGGACAATGCTCCTGATATGCAGACACAAAGTACGTCCCCGAATAACCACATCCTTAAACGTGCTTGACTTTTTCTCCAGAGCTGCGCCAACAATACGTCAATCCATCCGATGCAGAAGGAGCTATTCAAGAGGCCATTCACGCTCAATTCGACGACGCCCCACTTCGCCTACTCGACACCACTACTGGCCTCTTGTGTGATCGAGAGGCACAGATATGCACCTTCAAACTGAGCACCGAATACAAAGAACTTCTGTCATCGATAATCAAACGTGCAGAGATCCAAATGGAGCACATCAATAGAGTGGTGGCGTCCTACTTCCGTTGTGCCATGTTATCACATAGATGGGAAGTGAGGGAGCCACTGCTGCACGACATCAAGGACAAGGTCGTGTACGAGTTGAACCCCGTCGATGGTATCGTGAAGTTGCAGTCGTTCTGCAAAACTGCACGCGACATGGACTATCGATGGGCGTGGGTTGATACCTGTTGCATCGACCAGAAGAACAATGTCGAGCTCCAAAAATCACTCAATTCCATGTTTGACTGGTATCGTCACTCGGCACTCACGATAGTCTACCTTTCGGATGTTCCACCTTTATCCAGGTCTGGCGCACTGGCGAAGAGTGCTTGGAACACGCGCGGATGGACTATGCCGGAATTCCTCGCTCCCAAAACTGTTCTCTTCTACCAAAAAGATTGGACACTATATCTTAGTGACCGCTCTCCGAATCACAAGGAGTCTGTCATAATTATGCAGGAGTTGAAGGATGCGACGGGCATAGATACACTGGCCCTCGTCGACTTCCGTCCGGGGATGGCAGGCGCTCGAGAGAAACTTCGATGGGCGTCCGTGCGTGTTACAACAGAGCAGGAAGATGTTGCATACTCACTGTTTGGCATATTCGGTGTCCACCTACCTATCATTTATGGTGAGAAGAAGCAAAAACGCGCTTGGCCGGCTCCTGCAGGAGATTGTGGCTCAGTCGGGTGACATTACTGCGCTAGACTGGGTCGGGAAACCATCCGAGTTTAATAGCTGCCTGCCAGCTGACATTACTTCATACAAAGCTCTGCCATGCGCGCTGCCATCTCTGGGCGAGGACGACATCCAGACATCGGTCTTATGGCTGAAAAATGCCGTAGATATTGATGTGGCTGTTAAACTTTATAACTTACTTGACAAGCTGGGCGCTCCTCTTTTCACAAACCGCAGACTGCGTCTGCCTTGTATGGTATTCCCTGTCGCAGAAGTCAGACGGAGCCGTGCTCACGACCAGGAGACACATTTCGTGTATGAAGTCAAGGCAAACGGACTTTGTAACCTGCTGATCACCACGGAGGACAGGTTGTCTCGATTTTCGCGCACAAGGTCTACTCTCCAGACATTCTTGCTTGTCCGCCCTTGGCATCCTTGTCTCCTCGAATTACCCGACTTAGCAGACAATCCACACTGGAGCATGAGCAATTGGTCTGCGCGCGAATCCGTGTCCCGCGATTCTCGCAGCGTGTTTTCTGACGAAATAGAGTCGATTAGTTTGCAGTCGCGGGCATTACGATTGATCGTTCGCCTTGGACAGCCTTTTCGCGCATTTTTGCTAGCACGACAGCGCGATGGAGAATACAAGAGAATTACGTCAGATCGCGATATCATTGCACAAGTCAAAGACGCGGCGGGTTCTGTTCATAAAATGATGGATGTCAGGACACTGGAAATATCGTAGCTTGATCGTAGAGACAGATCTTAACATTTATACCTCGATAATATGCCTACGGTCATACACAAGTACCCGAAGCTTGACTCGTAAACTAGTCTGCCTATGCGCGCTTTTGAAATGTTGAGGATTTCTGCCCTACGCCACTCGAGCATCCGTGGTAGTGCATGCCAGGCCGGTCACAAGCCTAACTCATAGCGATGTATATAGGAGGAAAGCGGGCCGTCATCTGAAACGCTTCAAGTTACGCGTCCAGCGTCAGCCGTGCTCAACACCGAAGCCATTTGTTTGGATTTCTTCTCCTGACCGTGTCGCATTGTATTGAGTATAATCAACATTCCTTGTAGAATGACGATCGCTTTGGATGGTATAGAAGATGTGTAATCTGAGAAAGGCCACGTCCAGAGCATCCCAGTGTTATACCTCAACTTTTTGTCAAGTCCGTGCGATCCCGTGTTGCCGCTGTGGAGTGTTGCTGATATCGAACACTTGGTTTACGACGCGGCTGATTTGGATTGCAGGATATTTTCGCCGTGGCGACATGTGTTTGGCGACTAGATGTCTCGGAGAGTCCATACACAGGCCGGTGTTCTGGTTGCGGTCCTGGCGAGCTGCGCACCGCATAGATTATCATACGGGAAGGTCTTGGGTCACGATATAGAACGGACTGTCTTCCTTCTGCTATGGTCTGACTTGGGGAGATTAGTCATAGGCGCACAGGCATGTGTGGCAAGCTTCTAGTATACCAGCGAAGCGTTGGACGCTACCCGCCGCTGGCCAGTACTATTTTTAACGAGGAAGCACTCGAGGACGATGAGTTAGTTGGTGAGAACCCAGTAACCGCCAAAATTTTGTAAATGCAACTGAGCGTGGTGACATGGGGAAAGACATCCATAGGACAAGCTCCATCAATATCCACGATGAGCACAGCTCAGGTGTCCATGTCAAACCTCGGCCTCATGGAATCCTGGATGATCCATGGCATTGATACTTGTCTGTCATTGTTTTGGATTGTTTGGATTGTACCTCATTCTCCTGATCACATACCAAGAACTACTAGTACTAAGTAGTAAGTACTACTAAAGATATTGATATCAACCTTGCAGATCAACGATGACCACACCGTACACGCCAACGTCGTTCATCCAGATGACTCCTAGTACACCAGCACGCCAAGTCCAGCGCCAGCGCCAACGCGCGGTCGTGGAACAGGTGCAAAACGCGGCCGCAAGCCTCGCGGTGCATTTCCCAATGTGTCCACCGATACTCGCCCCCCACCACAATCAGGGCCCAGCACATCTTCGCCTGCAACGCGATTTACCCCGGCCCAGTGGGCGATTCCTGGAGTCCCTGCAGGCGCCACTGCCACTGCCTCGACTTCTACTGTGACAGTCCCTGCTGCCCAAAGCACCGCCGCAAATACTGGTGACGTATCGATGGACAGTGGGGATGATGAACCCGTAGTGACGCAGCCTCCGCCCGTTACTGCTGCTGCTGCTTCAACGGATACGGTAATTTCACCGCCTGGGACGGCCGCGAAACCTGCGGTGCCCGGACGAGGACGTAGAGGTGAAGACGAGCTTTACCTGCAATGGCGGATGATGACTACTCTGCGCAGTTGTCATGGCAGAGCGAGAGCAAGGATAATCTGAAAGTAGCTTGTGGTATTTGTTTGATAGTACACCCTGCTCACGAAATCGATCTAGGGTGCTTATGGACAAGTTCAGTCCGGACAGTATGAGCAGCTTTGAAAGCCTACCGACGCCACTGCACTACCGAAGCAAGCTATACGGAAGGTGCGAGCTCGTGATAATGATAACAAGATGTTGCAACCTCACTTGCAATGCTATGGATAGGTTATACAACAAACGACAGGACAGCAAGTTTCTCAGCCCGTTGCGCAAATAGTAGCAGGTGTTGCGAAAGTGTTTGTTGGCGAGATCGTAGAAAAAGGTACGCCTTTTGATTTGCGCACCCTGTCTTGCGTGTTCTCATTTATTTTGTATTTAGCTCGTCAGGTTCAATCACGGCGCAATGATTCTGGCCCCCTCACGCCAGACCACCTTCGTGAAGCGTATCGGATGTATCAGGCAGAGACTGGGCGTGTGGGCAGTGCGCGACCAATGCGAGGGAAGCGTCTGTTTGTCAGGTAGTGAGTCAATGTCAGACTTGGCAGTGCCGTTATGTCGCAACCTAGACGTAACTTACCACCTGGGAACACTTCTTAGCATTCGACTGTTATATGCGTCAGTAGACATGATGTACATGATGGGCTGTACAAAGTTACAAGTGCCATCATATGAGGTGGTGGCTTTGCTATATAGTCATTATCGCTTGCATTACGCGAGTGCAATCACTGAAGCTTGAAGTACTGATAGATCAACTGGCGGTGTATATGAGTGTTGCCAAGACTATGAGACCGGCCAAGATTGCGTTGACCGACGCTGCCGGGAATTGAACGTGGCAGTCGCGACGAATGATATGACTTGTCACGTGATGGCTGTAGCTGTGATACACAGCCTCATGTGTAAGTGACTGAAGCTCAGGCCTGTAGCCCTCATCAATCTACTCCCAGCTCTTTTCTTTCTTTCCTACCAATGAAAAAA
>NW_024539182.1:0-7724 GCF_016647635.1 Suillus subaureus
TACCCGCCACCAGTGGCAATCATCTTACCATCCGGTGAGTAGCAAACTGCACACACGTATTTTCCTGCCTCGATTGGTCCGAGGATAGTTGTTCCGCTCTTGACATTCCATACTCTGAATGTTTCATCCCGGGATGTGCTCACCACTCGCCCTCCGTCTGGACTCCAGCACACGGACCCCACTTCCTCTGTATGCCCCGTCCATTCTTTGATGACCTTGCCTGTCTTGATGTTCTATAATCTCACTGTGCCATCCTCACTCCCGCTTGCTGCTGTCTTACCATCCGGCGACAATGCTATGGCGTACACTCCTTCATCTTTTTCTTCCCATTCCTCCCCAACCTGCGTGCCCCTCTCCAAGTCCCAGACTCGAAATAACCCATTCCATGAATGGGTGATCATCCGCTGTCTATCAGGCAGGTGTAAGATGTGACCGATGCCGTCCTTTACTTTGATTCTTCGGTCAGGCATTGTCGGTAAGTTATTGTGCTTCGCAGGCGCTGGATGCCCCATGATTTTGGTTTCGGGATTCATTTCACGAGTGCGCTCTAATTTCAGCTCTTACCATCAGTTGCTGTACGAAATTGTTACTTACTCGGAATCCAGATGTACTTGACTCGTACACAGAAAGACGAATGCCGGACAAGGGCTACGACAGAGTGGGTGTTTCGTTCAATGAGAATTCAAGTCAGGAGAGAGGTCGTCGTCTATGTCTTCTAGAGGCGCATCTTCCTTTTCATCCTGGTGTTTGCCTCACAGCTTCAACACTAATTAGTCTGTGCAGGTTAAGCGCTCAAGGCTATTTTTGGACAATATTCACACTTCCTTCATCTGCATTGACCCCTCACTATCGTGGTCCCTCAATCCCACAAGCCTGCCTGGGCCAATATGGTTCTGCAGTCTTCGTATCTATTCCCTCGCACTGCATTTCACTTGAGAGTCCAACTCGATCCATGATGCTTCTCTCAACGGCCCTTGTTCTCAACGGCCAACCTGAGTTTTTCACCTTTGTCGCCACACTACATAATTTGCAAATCTGGCCATCCTGGTCACATCTTTCTAGTCTTCGCCCAATTAGTCATTTCCCTTCTCTTCCAGATCTACGTCTAGGTGCTCGGAGAAACGTATCTGTGCCGTGCCGAACAAACACACTCAACGGTCTTCTTCCCAAAACCGTCTTCCGATAGCACCCCCTTCAGTACGTTGACCTGTGAAATGCGCTGTCAACGACGCTGCCGCCTCAGTATTCTCGACGACTAGTACTCAAAGAAGGTTTGAGGTTCAAACGATGAGACGAATCATCTCACCTCCAAATCTCCAAGTACGGCATCTGCACCCGTGTTTTTGATACTCGGGTTGCATCGCTGGTGCAGATGCTTCTTCATCTTTTAGCAGAATTCCTGAAAGTAAGAGGACAAGGCTGCCAATGACACCGACAAGTACGATAAACTACACCTTGGCAATCACCTTATCGATACCCAGCGATTGGACATAGTTATCAGTGAATGGATTCACTCGGACGTCCCTCGATGCAAACAAGGACATTACCGAATTGCTTGCGTCCTCCAATTCGGGCAATCTACTTTGGAGTCGCCTTTTGTACAACGTAACTCCATCACACCTTCCTCGCCTTTACCCTCCTAATAGTTTTTCCCCTAGCTCTAGGTCCCCATGTTCAGAGGAAGGTATCCTGAACAGGTATACCTAAGGTTTTCATGGAGTATCCTTCACCGGGAATGCATCATGAGACTCTTTCTGCTGGTGCGACATCTCGTACGTTTTCCTTGTATATTCCTCGATCAAGATTAGTATCAATATCTCAAATTGATGCGACGATCAAACGGGAACACGCCGTTCCGATTCTTGTCATGGATTTAAGCATAGCGGAGTTCATACACTAGTTCTGTACGTTCTTTATTCCGGCACATCTCATGGTGGAGGTGATTGTCGTGGCAGCCAGTGACGAGGAACTTTCCACTCAGGCTGTAGAGAAAGTTACGAAATTCATCCTGTCCTTATGGTGAAGTAGTGTTCTGATAGTTCGAGGTTCCATAGTTGCACCATCTTGGACGATATGCTTGCGAGGATGTGCTCATCAAGGCTTGAGTAAGTTAAGATTTCGCTTCCGCACTGATGGAATGGTTCTAGTTCAACAAGAGCCATCACGGTAGCGCTTGCTTGCGCCGTAAAGGTGACATAATTTGTTCATATATCAAGGGATTCCTTTGTTGCGTGCACAGCAATGGTCGGTTGAGTTTTTACCGTAAAAGTATAAAGTCCTCGCTGTGAGCTGCCTCTCGAGCCTGGATCTGCGACAAGTACACGACACGCGAGTGACTACTAGTCTCAGTTTCAATAATCTCCCTCTCTGACGAACAACAGTCTCGTTGTACTTTCATCTTCACCATGAAACTCACGTCCGCCCTTGTGCTCTCGTTCATCGCTAGTGCTCAAGCAGCAACAACGCATTCAACCTTGATCCTACCCAGCGGAGTCCCAGGGTATGTGACTTTTTCTTTATGCCTACCTCCTTTCAAACCAAATCACAACAAAAATACTCACGTACAAGTTGCAACCAACATATAGATCAGGTTCCACGCTTTCCTCTCTCTTCTCTTCCCAATCAGCATCTCTGCAGAGCGTGTTTTCATCCCTTAGCACTGTCAACCCTAGTGATACATTTACTTCCATACCTACTTCCATCAGCACAATTTCTCCCACCGTAACGCCGACGTCTCCTTCGTCCAGCGGGTCTCCATCGAGTACGACGAGCGCACCAGCTACGACAACCTCTAGCGCTGCAGGACGAACAGAAGTGGGGTTGGGATTGGGGTTGGGTGCGGGAGCTGCTGCGGGCTTACTTGGGTTCTTTTTCTAAATAAGTACGTTTTACGATGGTGACGTATGTACTTATTCATACTAATCGGAGAACAACGTCCAGGGGTAAAAGTCTAGATGTCTTACGTCCATGTATACTGCGGCCCGGAAAGGGTGTTTGGTATATGTATTTATCCGACGATGACTACGGATCACCCTAGGCTATTGAAATAGGTTTTGATTGACGTGCCTACATAACTCCCTCAGGCTGCTTTACAGGGGCCAGCAAGTTGTTTCGGTCTGTCGGCACAGCCACAGGCAAAGGCCTGAGTACTCTAGCCGCCACCGGAAAGGTGTCTATCGAAAAGTGTTGGTTATGGACAGTATGTCGGACTCTGGCCCATGGTTGGATTCGACTGGAGTTGTATTCCTGTCAGCAGCCTCAGCTCGACAACCGCCGTCGGCGGCTGCCAGCCTCTACAGAAGTAAGTCACTTTGCAATTCTCTACATTAACGCTTCTCGTCTATATTTAACTGGCAGCGCCGCCACTTTTGTGCCTTCCATGCACTCTATCTCAGCTCTTAGTACGAGCCATCCGGAACTCATGATCATCACGAGGTACGAGCTCTCTGTACCTCCGCCGGTCCCAGAATTACTATAAGCTGCATTGACGGCGATATATCAGTCGATATCCTCATGATGCGAGATGTTCAGTTCTGTAATGGTGGTGTGCACAGATAATCTATGACAAAATCCATGGTCTAACAAATATTGCGGATGCTGAGGCAAGAGAAAAGAACCAACGGAACGCCCTCGGTCATGGTACTCGGAGAAACCGTACCGAACAAAAAATTCCTCCCAAATCGATCTTCCGGTGGCAACCTCTCAGCACGTTAACTTCTGGAATAGGCTGTCAGTCACGCTGCCGTCTCAGCATTCTCGACGTTTAGTGCTCAAAAGGAGGCCTGAAGTTCAAACGACGAGATGAATTATCACATTTCCAAATGTCCAAGTACGGCATCTGCACTCGTGCCTTTGATACTTGAGTTGCATCGCTGGTACAGACGATCTTCGCCTTCTAGCAGAATTCTTGAAAGTAGGAGGATAAGGCTGCCAACGACACCGACAAGCACGATAATTCACACCTTACCAACTACCCTGTCGATATACAGCGATTGGGCACAGTTATCAGCGAGTGAATTTATTGAGACGAGCACGAATACCTCCCTCGCTAGGACACCCCTCGATGCAAACAAGGACATCACTGAGCTGCTCGTGTCCTCCAATTCGCGCAATCTATTTTGGAATCCCCCTTTTGTACAACGTAACTCTATGACACCTCCATAGCCTTTGCCCTCAATAATTTTATTTTCCCGGATCCAGGTCCCCATGTTCAGAGGAAGGTGTGTCGGAGTCCTGAACAGGTACACCTAGAGATTTCATGGAGTCTCCTTCACCGAGAGCCTGTTGTCTTCGAGACTATTTCTGCTGGTGCGACATCTCGTACGTTTTCCTTATGCCTTTTTATATGTTCCCTGATCAAGACCAGTATCGACATCTCAAGTTGATCCGACGATCAAACGGGAACACGCCGTTCCAACGCTTGTCACGGAGACCCACTAATTTGGGAATAGCGGGGTTCATGCACTAGTTCTGTGTGTTCTTTATTCCGTCACCTCGACGCACGGCTCAAGACAACTTCTGCATTCTACCTCGCCCCCCTCGTCTTAATGTCAAAAATTTGTGTACAACGCACGTTTTTCTTTTATCTACCAACCAGTAGGCAGGCTTTCTTCAGCTCTCGACGGCATGCTTTTGGGGCCCAAGCAAGGTTGAACGATCTTCGGCAGATGAGTGCATTAACATGCCGCGATGGAAAGATCTGAGCGAACTGACGAGTGCGCAGCATATTTGTCAAAGCATTGAATAATAAAATGATAAATGGGGATCACATTGCATTAACCTCTAGCAGTGCATAGTCGCCAGGTATTCTAGGAGCACCTGTCATCTTTGGAGCTGATTGTGGTATAGCATCGGCCTGGGGGAGCAAATTCATTGCCATTGTCATCGGAAATGAAATGTATCGAGGCATACAATATATAACAGAAGGCCAACTTTTCTGACAGTCACGAAAACATCCCATGTGTACTATAGGTGATCGTTGTGGCAGCTGGTAATGAGGAACTTTTCACCTGTAGAAAAAGTTACAGAATTCACCCTGTCTTCATGGTTGACTGGCTTGGATGTTCCATAGTTGTGCTGTCTTGGATGATGTGCTTGCGAGGATGCGCTTATTAGTAGGTGGCAAGTTAAAATCTCGTTTCCGCAGTGATGGAATGGTTCTAGCTGTGTCCCATCACGATGGGCGCTTGCTTGCGCCGCAAAGGTGACTCATCATTTGTTTATATATCAAGAGAAGGTTCCCCTGCTGCGTACGCAGCAATGGTCAGTTGAATTTTTACCGTATATCATAAAGTCCTTGACGACAAGTACACGACACGAGTGACCACTACAGTAGTCTCAGTTTCAATAATCTCCCTTCCTGACGAACGACAGTCTTGTTGTACTCTCATCTTCACCATGAAACTCACGTCCGCCCTTGTGCTTTTATTCATCGCTAGTGCGCAAGCAGGAACAACAGTGACCGGAATCCCAGCGTATGTGACCTTCTCTTTATGCCCATTTCCCTTCAAAACAAAAAACACTCATATATAACTGGCGTATAGATCGGACTCGAACGGTTTTACCATCACTTATGCCTCCGGCTCGTATGATACCAGCTCGCTTTCCTCTTTCCTCTCTTCCGAGTCAGCATCTGTGCAGAGCTTGCTCTCATCCCTCAGCATTACCACCCCCACCGGCGTACCTACTAGTGGCATACCCACTTCCATACCTACTTCCATCGGCACAATTGCTCCCACCGTAACGTCTCCTTCGTCCAGCGGGTCTTCATCAAGCACGACGAGCGCACAAGCCACAACAACTTCTAGCGCTGCAGGGCGAACAGAGGCGGTGCTAGGACTGGGGTTGACTGCGGGAACTGCTGCGGGTTTACTTGTGTTCTTATTCTGAATAAGTACATTTTGCGGCAGTGACGCATGTATTCATACTGATCGGAGGACAACATGCGGGGATAAAAGTCGAGAGGTCTTGTGTTCATGTATACTGCGGCCCGGAAAGGGTGTTTGGTATATTTATTTACCTGACGATCACTACGGAACACAGGATATTGAAATAGTCTTTGATTGACGCTCCTACATAACTCCCTCAGGCTGAAACTTTTACAGGGGCTAGCAATCTATCGGCACAGCCACAGGCAAAGGACCTCTGACTCTAGCCGCCACCGGAAGGGTGTTTATCAAAAAGTTTTGGTTATGGACAATCTGGACTTGACAAGTCTGTCGCAGACTGTGGTTGGATTCGACCGGAGTTGTATTCCTGTCAGTAGCTTTAGTTCGATAGTCGCCGTCCGGTGTCAGCATCCCCCAGTCTCCCACGGAAATCAGTTACCTTGCAACTTCCCATCTATCTAGTACTGGCAACGCTGTCACTTCCTGTATTCCATGGACTCAATTTCAGCTCTCAGTCCGAGCCATCCGGAACTCATGATAACCACGAGGCACGAGGTCTCTGTATCTCCGCCGGTCCCAGAATTACTACAAACTGCACTGACAGCGATATATCAGTCGATATCCTCGTTATGCAAGATTTTCAGCTACTGGGTACTAGTCTTAATCAAAGCATTCCACGACGTTCAGTTCTGTGAGGGTGGCGCGGACAGATAATCAATAATACATACAAGGAGGTCAGGCAAAAGGCAGGCATCGGGAGTTATTCATGATCTAGCGGATATTATAGATGCTGATGCAAGCAAAAAGACCTGGCGGAATGCCCTCCCCGTGGTCGAGCTTATCAGCCGCTCGATCAAATCGCTTTGGAATAAGACAGAAGGCACGTGCTACTAGTGACACGCCAGTGAAAGACAGCCGGAAGAGTTCCTCCCTCTGCTATCGACCCACTTCAGAAGCAACTTGCTATGTTCCTCACCTGGGCAAGATGCAAGATGGACCCACTGGCGATATGGCAAATTCAAAGACGAAAGCGCAGAACGGCATGCAATGGTTTCCCGGAAGAGTGCCGCCAAAGCTAGCAGGGGCCCCAGGCGATTCCCCCGAAATGTCTACCTATCGTATGACAGACTGTTCTTCGCCAGGGTTGCCTTGAGAGTGGAGATCAGACTCGGAAATGCGGACCTATCCAGGTCACATCCCGCGCAAGACGCATCCTTCTCGTCCAGCAAAGCCGGACGTCTTCGTCGGCGCTAAAAGATGTTTGGCGTGTCTACTATGGCGCTGTCGGCCAGACCAGTGGGGATTCGGTGGAAATCCATTCAATGGGGAAACTTCCACATACGAGGGGCCGACCATTTCGGAGCAACATATGATAGGACCAGGGAGATATGCATGCTAACGATAATAGCGAGAACGCCTGACTCAAGTAGGTGCAGCGTTCGTTCAAGAAAGTCACGAGCATGGACAAGTACTGAGTACTGAGGATTGAGTGCCGAGTTCCTGGGGATGCATTAAAATAGTGTACCTACATCTCATGAAGCACACTGTAGCATCAATACTCGTTTAAAACACAACCGCAGCGAATGAAGCGGGAAATACGATATACAGCACAATGACGAGGTACAGACGACCGCGGGAACGATAGGAGACGTAAAAAGTGTCCATTCAACAGATACGCAGCGATCCAGAGCACCCAAGGAGTCCAGCATCCGGCCTGTACTGCAGTGAGATTACGTCGTGACACCGTTCCGGTAGCTAGTGCCGTAGCTGCGGCTGCGTTTCTATGGTTGACCGTTTGTGTTCTGAATAGGCACGCAGCAAAGCCAGCTCACAAGA
>NW_024539183.1:0-7692 GCF_016647635.1 Suillus subaureus
TGAACTTACATACACAGGACCTCACAACATATAATTCCAAGACTGTTGGGCCCACAAAACGTACTCCGGTGATCGCTAGTTTGGTCATGAACTCGTACACTGTATACAATCATCACTTGTGGCTCAGTAGCTGTACTGCAGAAAGTTATTACAGGGTCGAGTAGGGGTCAGATGATAACGCACTTGAAGCCTGAATAATAGATATCGATCATGATCATGATGGGTTTCCAGAACAACATCGTGGG
The DNA here is from genome assembly GCF_016647635.1 of Suillus subaureus. Lineage (NCBI taxonomy): Eukaryota > Fungi > Basidiomycota > Agaricomycetes > Boletales > Suillaceae > Suillus > Suillus subaureus. The sequence goes on from NW_024539183.1 coordinate 246, forward strand.
TGTCCTGAATGAATAGCAAGGCACACACGGTCAATCTTGAGCGTGCCCGACCTACCAATACCGCGGCGCTGATAATGACATCTTACGTCAAAAATTTTTGAGTTGAGAACGAAGAAAATAACACGAGTAGCGCACTTGCGTTCTTGTGAGAGTACTGACAGCAGAACGGAGATAGGAGATAACCTGCATCAAATGTTAGTGTAAACCAACTCGTACTAGTACTCGGAGTCAAACCCATACCGAATCTGCACGCCTCATTGTATTAACGAATCCAATTTCTGGGTCAGGATGGAGGAGTCGAAGCTAGTGCGGGGGCAAGCAACATGTCTATCGGCAGCCACCTTTTGTGGGGCGACTGGGGGAAATATACTCAGAAATTAGAATGAAATATGCGTGGAGTGTCCAGGCCCGCTCGAGGCACCAGGCTGCCGCAATAATCTCCACTCGCAGGTCTGGATCGCAGATATCGGTCGAGAAAGAGGAGCAAGGATGAACAGCAACTGCGGAACAAGAAAATACTCCACCTCAATTAAACATGCACCATCCTGCTCGATGCTGAGCCTCAAGGTAAACGGCCTCCTATACTCCAGTTATGATTATCACATATCAATCACGAGCTCCCATCAAGCACAGTGGAGATATAGAAGCCTATGCAGGTTGAGTCTGTAGATCACCATGCTCGTGTATACAATATGAGGATATGTAGGCACCATAGCTAGTAGCGGCCTCATAAGAACACCTGAGAATGGTATTCCAGATTACATTTTCTCAGGTCTGTCCAATTTCGACTTGATAAGCAATTCGCGTGCGTTGAATAATAGGTCGCATACCTCCTTAAGCAGAAATTGGACGGGTGCCCGAGATGTCATCGATTCGTTCAACTCCCAAAAACGTTGCAGTTCTTTTTATCTTATCCCGGACCGTCCAAGACCGTCCATCATATGACTCTGCGAATATTGTGGTGGGTAGTAGCCTATTAGGCTACGTCATGATGGAGAAATGATCATCCATTTATGCTCGAGCAGGCGGAATTCCCATGTGCGCAGAGTCACATTGTCTCCCATTTGTGATTCATACCGACTTCCAGGCCATATTCCTGAGGGCCAGTGGTGGTGCTGTGGCACAGATAGGGCTCAGCTAAGGCACAGAGCACTGTGACACGATCATTGAATTGGAATGGCAGACACTGCAATCAAGGTGGCATAACCCAGTTCCAGGATGGTCGCTCCGTGATATCGGGATTTGACGTGTGTCTTTAGGGCTGTTAGGGATGATGATGAGCCTGATGGCGCAATACGCATCACATGACGCCGACGGTTGGAGGTAATCTCAGTTCTTAGCGTTATGCAACACCCGAGAGTTGCACTGCAGTAGCTTTTTATCACCGCTAGGACCGAAGGAACATGTGAGGGGATGGCGTGATGCTCACACGGAGCGCTATGTATATCGCCATGGGGTAAGTGAATCAACACGAGCCGTCTATCTAGTGTATAGGACTTTAAAACTGCACACCCGTGGGGTGTGCTCGAAGATAACTACGCGGGATCGTTGACGTGAAATCTGTGGCAGCGATTGAGTCGTTACCATGTGAGTTGCAAAGGTATCTATATCGAGTTACGTACTCACAACATGTGTATAGGTTCGGAAGGAAGGTATCGAAAAGGCTGCTACGAATTGAGGACGAGTAAGTATTCGTGAAGAGGCATGGTGATTGCCTTCCGCGGATCAAGAGTCCGTTAGGGGCAAAGCTGTCGCCTCTGGACAGATGCAAGACGGTATGGTGCGCTTCTCTCAGCCGGATCATGTACATGAGAAAGCAGAGCTGCATTGTCAACGTTTCTTGATAAGCAGGTCGGGATGAGGACTGTGAATTAACCGGAAGGACAGCGAAATTTTATTGAGGCTGTTCGGACATCCCGAAAGCCGTGTGGTATGGTACCTCATGTCATTTCAGTGAGCGTCGAGCCGCGTATGTCGCAAAATGAGAGTCTAGGAGGAACTGGAACTTTGTACTATTGTGCTGTGATGTCGGAACAAACGAGGGCAGGAAGCATCGCCACATGGCCTAGAAGGGCTCGGCAAACCAGTTCACAAGGGTGGTAGGGTGAACCAATCTCCAAAAAGCTATTGCTTCCAACTTGGGGCCGCTGTGGACCATCGGTGTCATCAGATCATTTGTTAAAAGCGCCCACAACAATATGACACAGTTCTGCATATATATACGGGCCCGGATGGAATGGCTTGGAATTTCCACACCTCCTCCAACCCCGCTAGCTATACTCTCGTCTCGTCGCTTTTACGCAGCTTTCATAAGGCGGCAACCTCTCAGATCGTAAATAGAGCTTCTATTGCTCCTCGAGGCGAATTAGCGAAACATAAAGATTGAGCACGCAGACTCTCCATTGTTCCTGGGTGAGTAAAATTTTACATTTAAAATTATTTAAATATATAAATATTTTTGCCTCGTTGCAACGGAGTCTATGAGCTTGCCGTTGTAATCTTCGTATCCCAGGCTCATGGCTTTGGTTCCATTCATTTTCCTTCTTTGCTTTCACACTGCCCTAATTCTTATATACCCCGTCATTCTTTCTATCCGTTCTAACTAAACTCCCAAACATCTGACACTTGCACTTTTAGATCACCTTCGCGACACGTACCGTCCGTTCCACTCACCATCACCCATCATTATGGCTGCTGTACATGGTCCTATAGTACCCACCCATCCTTCCCCATTTCGGAATGCCCAGAGCGTTCCCCATTCTCGAATGGGTTATCATCCCGCTCCCTCGGTCAGTTTTAGTAGCCGTTCGCTATATTCGTATCCTTAACCATACATACATAGGCACACCTAAGCCTCAGTCTACTCAGCCTACGACAAGACACTCTGACCCTTTTTATGGTCACGAGCAGGTTTCCCGTTTGTGTGCTCGGTTCATCACCCATCTCTTTGCTTGTCCAGAGTACCCACCTTCCTCTTCTAACTCCCAAGTAAAGCTCCCTCATTTCATCGCGTATGCTCTTCATCGTACCAAACTTCATCCTCCGTAACCTTCGCTGCTCTTGTCTTGCTCCAGCGACTGAAGGCGCGCTTTCCCACCGCTCGGGGTTCTTCGGGTCACCGTCTGTTCGTCTCCGCTTTCATGCTCGCATCAAAGGTTATCTGTGACGACACTTACTCCAACAAATCCTGGAGTATTGTAGCGCAGGGCATGTTTCAGTTGCGGGAAATCAACCAGATGGAGCGCGAGATGTGTCAGTATCTGGAGTGGGAGCTTAATGTGGATCCGGTAACGCTGAGGGAGTTTGAGGACATGGTTAAGAAGGATTTTGTTGGTCAAGGACCCTACCCGACTTATATTCTTCCTTCATCCTCGAAGACCACCCCTCCTCCTACCACGAATCCCTTCCCGCCTCCTCCAGCTGCTCTGGCGCCCACGCCTTCATATGGCCACCGTTATCCATCGCCTCCGAAGCCCGCTTTTCCCCAATCAAATTCAACCTACATTACTTCGCCCACAACACCGGACACGCCGTCACCATGTTATTCAACATCGACGTCTCCAGCGTCGACGGCATCGCCCCCAACACCCCCGGGTATGGAGGACTGTACCGCTCGTATCGTATCAGCTTCGTCATCTCCAGGTATCCCAAAACACGAGCCTGTTCCGATTCCACCTCCATCAAAGCACAAGATGTTTGCGTTCGCTTCGCCGGCCGTCTGGTGAAGGGAGCTCATTGAGTGCATCGTGGTCTTTGTTGCATTTCTTACTGCCACTACACACTCATTCTTGCTCGTCTTGATGACGCCGCTAACATATACTCTTTCATCGCCGTCGGTCAGCATCGATCGCTCGCGGTGTTTTATTTACCAGGACTATCTATACCCTGCAGCATCATTACTTGGCCCAAGGCTGCTCTGGGACCGTGCTTCACCTACTGCATTATCATCATATGTTGTGTCAATAGCGCATTACAGTATTTCAATTGGCATATGTAAAACTATACTAAAGAATCAAAAATGCCACAATCACTCTGCAATATCAGAATGAATGCGAGACATTAATTGATGAGAATTGAGAGCATTTGATGCCCTGCCTCGAGGCACGTGCGACAACCGGCAGATCGCTTCCACGCACAGATAATTGCTTCAGACCTTCACACCCAAGTCGTACGACAGCGCCAGCTGACTTCTGATATGATCACTTTCGTTACTGCCAGCAGCCATAGTACGAAAGACAACGTTTACAAAAAGTCCGCCGGAACCGACTCCAATTCAGGACGCTACAGCTCGACAAGCACCAGTGATCTGCATGCTTCTACTCCATGCCGTCCCTTGTTCGACGTTAACTATAAGCGTGGCACAAAGAGCCTTTGAATTCAAAGCGCCACATTCTCGTCACTAATCCGCGTTGGTTGTACAAACCGACTGCCTTATCCGAGCGCCAGAAATGCAAAGTTCCATCAGACCTTTCCGATGGAAAAACCTTCATATGCCCAGGGGCTGTACACGTTTTTTTTGGGGATGGCGTTGGTACCTTCTCGTTCTCCCGCACGCCGCCGCCCTTTATGGTAAGCAACTCATCACTGGCTTAGGGTGCTATCTCCGGCTGCAAGGCCTTGCTAATTTTAGCTGCGTTGCTGCGGTCTAGAATTTTCACTGGATCTTGGATATCGTGGTGAGTGATCTACCTCCATTACGCCGAGACATTGCAATTTTTAAAGTGGCGTATCCTAACAGCACTTGAAGTACTTATATACAGCGACTTAGGAACAACTGCCCAGCGATCGTGACATTGCTTATCTCACAATTGTCAACAGGGTACTGCGTGTGTGCCCCATCAAATTATCCATGCGAGATGGACGCTGACATGGGCATTGACACATGCAGCTCTGCTAATCGGACCATAAGAGTTCATTCTTGCTTCTTGTCTAGCCGAGATAAGTGGCAGAAGGTAGCTGCTTACGGCTTACGAACGTATATTTGGCTTGTGATGAGCTTTGACTCGAAGATCTGAGCCTGTGCCTCCATAACCGCAAGTCATGGCAGGCGCACCTATTCATACTATGTCCAGTCCAAGTTGATGTGGTCGCCCTTTGACTTGGCGGGATCTTGCAGATCGCAAGGCTAATCTTGACACAAAAGAAAGAACAATCGAGCGGATTTTAATTGTAATCTTGGTCCTCAAAGACCAGGGGCCAGAACATGCTGTGGCCTCATGTCGTTATGTCTTGCTGATTTGGTAACCCTTGGTGCGGCCTTCTCCACAGGGTGGCGTGCATGCCGACAATGTGAGTTCATTATTACCAGAGTCACTTGTCAAATGGTAAAGTTAAGTTTTGGGCTTATAGATCATAGTGCTGTCGAAGGGGCACATTACACGAGTATCCGTCCTATAGCTATGCTATGCGATCTTCTGCACCTGTTACAGTCTCATGCCTAACAGACATGAGGTCTCGGTGCACAGAGTACGACACGGCGTTCATTGGTTTGCCTAGAATGTTGCAACGCACAGACCGTTTTGGTCGTCGTCTTAGTAGTTCCCTAAACTGCAGCCACCTTAACAATCAAGATAGTCGATGCATTTGCTATTAGGAGCGTTCAGTTGCGGTCAGCTGGAATGTGAGCATCTTACCACTTCTCCGCGGCCTTCCTTTTGTTTTTGCATATTTTCACATTTTAAGCCGAACATGATGGCGCTAGAATCGAAGTATCACCTATTTGAAGTGCTCGCCGTGCCGTGACTCGCATACCAATCAGGATTCAGGATTCTGTGCGCACCGGAGTGCTGTGCTCTCCGGAGCTTGACAATAGCCCACTGGAACGTATCGCGCTGGTCGAATCGCGCTGTGGACGGTGTTACTAGCCATCTGCCAGAAAATTGATGTATCGATATCGCGCACTGCTACATGTTGGCATAATGTACTGGCCAAAGACACTGTAATCTCACTCATTGCGGAAGGTATACCAACCATCTGCCATGAAATTGATGATTATGCACTGCACTGCCGTGTGTCCCGAGAGTGATACGCCCAACACATCAATGTTCACAGAATCGTGTTTCAAGCCGCTGACTGACGGGCACTATTTTCGACCCTCAAGTCTCGTTTTCTGGCACTGGTGAAATGCTGCATTGATGGAGTGTGGGGAATTGCTCCATGATGTTCTGTGAACGAACATAGGTGTGTACAGGTTTCGGCCGTATGTAAAACTTTCTGTGTGTTTTTTGTTCCACTTGCAGGGTCCATTCGATATTCTCTGACATGTTCTTGCTCTTCACTTTCATACACACGGGTCGCTGCTGGTGAGAACAGAGGCTTTTTGGCCGAGTTCTATGCACTATCTTTCATTCCAACTTGCAAGTCCAGTACGCCGTTGGATAACACACATGTCTCCTATCTCACGAATACAGAAGTTCCAGTGTCGAGACAGCATCGATATCGGACCTTTAGCACCGGATAACCCTAGACTAGACATCCCTCTTTTAAAATTATCAGATCCATCTACCCTTCCAATCCTGCACCCTCTATTATCACACGTTTGCATCGCGTTAGGAAACTCCCACTCAAATCACCAGTACCACAAATTATCTTCATAATGATTGGCAGGGGCGCATATGCGTCACGCAGGCTCGGCGGCCCCTCCTTTGATGTCATCTCTGACACACTGACACCAGCTGACACCTGTAATGATATCGCGCCTTCCCCACAGTTCGTCAGAGGCTCTCTCGGCTTTTGGAGCTTCTTATCAGGGATCGATAATCATTAACGCCTGTCTGTCGGTGCCACGTTCCACGAAGAACCTTCGAGATGTGATAGGCGCTCATGATCACGCTAGTACTCGACTTGGCAAGCTTAGAGAGCGCAAACGGTACTCGTAAGTCATATACTTGTTATATGCTGTGTTTCATCATCCAGGCGTAAGTTCCCTATATACCTCGATCGGCTGGAACTGGGATTATGGTTGTCGCGGTGCCTTGATCATCGTTTCAGGTGTCCTCATGCGTGCAAGCTTCTGTGCATCAATCTATTGGAGCTCTGTGATGTCATTTAGACTTTGGTTCGTGACTACATATCTGTCGTAGGACTGTTATCTATTCACTGATCGTCTGCGTCCGGTCCTGTTTCTTCGAAACTCTTATAGAAGATGATTGCATCGACATATTCCTCGCCCTCTCCGTCCTTCCGCCTCAGACGACCAGCCTTGGGTATAAGTCCAGCTTTCGTAAAGTTTAGTGCCTCCCACAACCTGTAATCGAAGTGATCAGCAAAGCACAGAAGCCAACGAAGATCGTCAAAGCTCACTTAACACTGGCAGTGTTATTATCATACACTAGGTTAAACACGCTGGCTTTGTATCCCAACGCTGGTGCATAGTACAGATACGATTTAGCAAGAATATGCCCATAACCACTGCCACGTTGGGAAGGGGGTACCATAAATCCTGCAT
>NW_024539184.1:0-7290 GCF_016647635.1 Suillus subaureus
AGTGTCTATTCGTATAGCTGCCCTGATCAATCTGATCTACTTCTCATTTAGACATATTCTAAGGATAGAAGCAAGAGTCAGTCGACGTTAGTTAATTACTTTGTTATGATACATGTATGTCGCACGTGGTTGTTATCTCAAACCATCGATGCTACGAAGTACAGGGCTAAGTAGTGGCAGTGTTGCTACTAACTCCGCCTCCCCCCGCGGCCAAGGTTAGGGTCAGCGCTTTGTGAAATTGCACGATTACTAATTATAACTTAGTTTGGCTAGTTAATCCCTTCAATCGTCGTGGTGAGATCGCAAGCACTTCCAGCAGGGTCTCTTGATTCGCACAGGATGTCTAATACAACACATGAATCGCAGACATTCTCTGCTGAATCGTACTTTGAAACACAACCACAACCTCCTTCACTCGTCACCGACACAGAGGGAGTTCACGAGTTTATTCAACGGCAACAACAGGCTAACCGATCCGTCGTGCTTGTAACGGTGAGAGTCATTATCACAAGTGCTCGCATCATGCACCCTGAACTCGAACCAGAGCGGAGGAACCACCGTACCGCTGGAGCTCAATGTGTAAGAACGAGCAACCACCCCCAGCCGCACAGGGTCACTGACATCATGTCTACTAAATGTGCAGCGTCCGCTTTCTCGATAATTTCAGCGCCGGTACGTGCCATTTCCCATTTCGTTGTATTTTGCAAACCATCATGCAGGTACCCGGGGTGCAACGTCTGCCGAATATTTCCTCAAAGCTGGTTATGCCGTCATATTCTTGCATCGCCAGTTCAGCCTGCAACCCTTTAGCCGACATTATTCCCACTCTACCAACCCATTCCTCAACTTTCTTGAGATTGATGCTGCGTTGCCGTCGTCCTCGACTATTGACTCGGCATTCCCGTACTCGAATGACCCTCCACCCACGACACCGACACCGCAAATCACTGTAACCACAGCTGAGCGCGCCAAACTGTTTTCTGTGCTTCGTGCATACAAAGCAGTGCATGCTCTAGGGACCTTACACATGGTCTCGTTCGTTACCGTTAACGAATATCTTTGGCTGCTGCGCGCAGTCAGCAGAGAAATGAGCGTCCTAGGAAGAAAGGCGATGTATTATCTCGCTGCCGCTGTCAGTGATTTCTTCTTGCCGCAGCAGAGATTAGTAAGTGATCACACCTTGTCTCAGAAAAAGATGTTGACAATACCGATGGTTAGTCGGAACATAAGATACAATCTGGAAAGGGCAATCTGTCCATAGAGATGGATCAAGTACCAAAGATCTTAAAGCCACTTGTGTCGGAATGGAACCCAGAAGGGTTCATTGTCTCCTTCAAGGTACGCTCGCTTCAAATTTTCACCGTGTCATTTGACCGAGGTATTTCCCCAGCTCGAAACTGACGAGATGATTCTGATACCGAAAGCCCAACAAGCGCTTGAACGTTATGGGCACCAGGTGGTGATCGGAAATGATCTCCATCACCGTAAGCACCGCGTTGTGTTGATATCTCCCGTGGCGGCAGACGCTACAAAGAAATTGGACGGAGCTCTCATATCTCAACCTAAATACGCGGAATTTTGGATAGAAATCGATTCTCACCAACCGTCTAACCATCCCAAGGAAATAGAGGAAGACATCATCGAAGAACTGCTTAAACGGCACAATGTGTGGATCGAAGGCTCATGAGCGGGGGACATTCTGATCTATAGCAATGAGTTGTATGTAATATTGATATATAGAATTACAGGGTTTTGATATCTCCCCGAGGCATGTCCGAGCGGGAGTAAAATCAAGGGTCCTCTGATAAGTTTCCTTAATTTAACATGGATGCGTCAGACTCCAGTGGAACTCCAGGCAACAGCAACATTTATCCTAGCTTACGACGTTGATAGGCTTGAGTCACATCCTCTCATAATATATGGGCAAAGGAATAAAACGAGTATATCGCAAGGCTCATACATCTGGTTGCTGACATGTTATCTTGAGGAAGTCTTTACAAATAAAACTAGGATATCTTTTCAGGCAAGCGTCCTCTTCGGCCCCTTTGGTGGAACAGAAGGCGATCGGGGCTGGTCTTCAAAAGAGAGGCCAGGTAGCTCGATGGTAAGTGAATGATCGTGATCGGAAGGCGGGATATCAACGCTATACGGCTGACGCTCGGGAATACTTGATGGCTGATTATCCACAGGAAGCTGCTCTTGGGCTAGATGTGGAATGCCAGCGAAAGTACTCTGCACCTAAGTCGTGTGAATTGTAGTTGCGTTGTAAGAATAAACCGTACTCACCCACGGCTTGGGATCGCCACATGCATAGTGCGCCGACAGTGGGCAACAGACCGAACATAGCACAACAAATTTCTCTGCGTCCGGTACTCTGAACTGCATCACGACAGGAGGGGTAAGAATTTTCGATGGTGCAGCAGCGACGAAGGTGCATGTCGCATGCAACGCGCTGACAGTAGTCATCTCGCCCTGCTTGTGCTTGGTAGCTGATTTGGTTTTTGAACGCCAAAGATGGGACTTTGAGAGTATACGAGACCAGAGTCTGTTGAACAGTCTTGGCTCGTCTTTGTTGACCTCCGATGAGCTTTGCTTGATCCTGGCTGATGAGCGGTGCTGAAGAAACACCCAGACTACGAGGACACCCATGCCAATTATAGAGATTGCGAGAATGATGATGCTTGCGACAGGAAATGGGCCTTGATTGACCTGGGCCGGGCTGGAAGGACTGGATGTAGATGCAACTGGGAGGTTAGCTGTACTGGTGTCATTGGAGGGTGCCATGATAGATGGAATCGACAGTCGATCAAGACTCAGCTCAGCTTGGTCCTTAACATCCTTCCGATTTCAAGATGGGAATAAGAGGCTGACAATTCTGTCAACTCCACCACACGGAAATTTTCACACTTGACTTAGCGTATTATGATTCGATTCTCGTGACTGATCACTGACCCACGCCCGTGGACACACAGCATAAATTTTTGGATGACCTGTGATTGCGGTGTAGGCTTAAGTCTGGCGACATTGATGATTGTGACTATCGTGACAGCCATTGCATAGCCCTGCGAAGTTTTACGGCTGCGCGACTGCGCTTTCTGAAAAGAACTGTTTAAATAACATGTACAACTCAAGCTTGATCTCCAACGGCCATCAAGACCACCCTTAAACAACGAATAATTAACCATGGAAGAAGAAGTAGCTGCCCTCGTAAGTTCAATTCTATCGCCGTCGTTCACACCATCTTCTAGCAAGCTCACGATTAAACTTTTCAGGTTATTGACAATGGTTCCGGCATGTGCAAGGCTGGCTGTAAGTTATCCTCGATCTAATCTGTCACAATGTCTGATAAACCTTATCGCAGTTGCTGGTGATTCAATACGATTCATGGTATTGTAAGGATACACAACTGACTGCATTCTTTAGGTGACGATGCTCCTCGTGCCGTCTTTCCGTACGTATCACATTTTATATCACCATTATGCGCAGGGTATTCACAGGAAATGCACAGCTCCATTGTTGGTCGCCCGCGTCACCAAGGTGTTATGGTTGGTATGGGACAGAAAGATTCTTACGTTGGGTATGCTTCGCCGCAGTCATAGTCGCCATCAGCTTAGATCTACCCAGTGATGAGGCTCAATCCAAGCGTGGTATTCTGACGCTCAAGTATCCCATCGAGCACGGTATCGTCACGAACTGGGATGACATGGAGAAGATCTGGCATCACACTTTCTACAACGAGCTTCGTGTAGCCCCGGAGGAGCACCCTGTCTTGCTCACCGAGGCTCCTCTCAACCCTAAAGCTAATCGTGAAAAGATGACTCAAATCATGTTCGAGACATTCAATGCACCAGCATTCTATGTCTCAATTCAAGCTGTCTTGTCACTGTACGCCTCCGGTCGTACCACCGGTATTGTCATGGACTCCGGTGATGGTGTCACCCACACTGTACCTATCTACGAAGGTTTCTCTCTGCCACACGCCATCCTCCGTCTCGATCTTGCTGGTCGTGATCTCACCGACTATCTCATCAAGAACCTAATCGAACGTGGTTACTCTTTCACGACAACCGCCGAGCGTGAAATCGTCCGCGATATCAAGGAGAAGCTGTGCTACGTCGCCCTCGACTTTGAGCAGGAGATGCAAACTGCTGCACAGTCATCGGCCCTCGAGAAAAGCTATGAACTTCCTGATGGGCAGGTCATCACCATCGGTAACGAGCGGTGAGACGGTTCCCTGTCGATCATTGATCATCATCTCATATAATCGTGAAAGGTTCCGCGCACCTGAAGCTCTCTTCCAGCCTGCATTCCTTGGTCTCGAATCTGCTGGTATCCATGAGACGACGTAAGCAAGCATATCAATCGCTAGGAACGTTGTCTGATCTACTTCACCTCCTAGGTACAACTCGATCTTCAAGTGCGATCTTGATATCCGTCGTGATTTGTATGGTAACGTCGTGATGTCGGGTGGTACTACCATGTTCCCTGGTATCGCCGACCGTATGCAGAAGGAATTGACCTCGCTCTCGCCGTCAAGCATGAAGGTTCGTGCCAGACTGTAGGATGTGAGACATAATTCTTATTCATCATCGTTTTTAGGTCAAGATTGTCGCTCCCCCTGAGCGGAAATACTCCGTCTGGATCGGTGGTTCCATCTTGGCTTCCCTGTCCACTTTCCAGAACCTGTGGTGTTCAAAGCAAGAGTACGACGAGTCCGGTCCCGGTATCGTCCATCGCAGTGCGTATTTCTCGCGATATCTCTACCTATCGATCTCAATGTTCCATTCAATTCTACCACAGAGTGCTTCTAAACATAATCAAAGAAGCAGTGAAAAAGAATCGTGTTTCTACTGTACTAGAATGACATTGCTTTTTGATTTTCTACGATCTTGAGATGCCCTCACTTACGTTAAGCCTGGATGTTACAGTTTACTTTTACCTAGTCTTACGACACATTTTCTTGAGTGGATATCACTTCTTGCTGCACTGCGGCACCTCAGACTCACTGAGTGAACAAACACAACAAGATAATATATTATGTAACAGGTACTGACAGTGCCTGGCCCTGAGACCAACATCATTTGTCAGCGAGTCTTGCGAAAGCAGCCGCACACATCCGAGTCTCAGACTGTTCTTTTGACATAACACTTGTTGAAGCAGCCCTGCGGGTAGAATCACTAGGGCAGCTTCTCACGACTCACGAGCCTCTTTACCAGAGTAACATCACCAATCGGCAATCCTGTCATTCTCCCTTGTTGGCTCTAGCTGGTGGTCAGATGTGGCCATGGTATCGTGAAAAGAGTAGGGAGGGATTAATGACCCTGCTGTTTACCGTAACTCTCCCAGACTCGGATGTGTGGTTATGAGTCTTCACTACAAACGGGCATCTAACAGCATCTACTTCGTCAAAATTGCACAGTTGGGAACTACAATTTCGGCGATGTAGATTCACTGTTACCTATGTCATTCTAAATGCAACCGCGGAAGTTCATTTGCAAGTGAGCTGCATTCATTGTTTACGGAAATTCACTACCGAGTTGTTCAAGCGCACTGTGACCGAAGTTTATTTGCAAGCTGTCGACGACTCGCCGCTTTCTCCCCGCGAGCGGCGGTGGAATGGGATTGGGTGGAATATTTCCTCTTGAGTGAGGCATATATGCGCCCAATACTAATGTCAAATCACTCTCAACCATGTGGCTGTCGTTTCAATCACGAAAATCGAAACCAGTATAAGTCGATATCTGTTCTTTCGTCAAGCTCTACGTAACGCACGTCTTCAAATGTTCAACGTTCAACTGTCAGTCTCAGCCTGAGGGACCAGAGGGTCATCATGTCCTGTGATCAACCTGTCACAGAGAGTAGGTAAGGTCATCTCGGACCCCCTCACGCGCAAGGTAAATAATGTGGTCCCGCCATTCCATCACGCTGGTCGGTGCGGCGTCTTACTTCGCGATCTATGAGATTGGAAAAAATGTTGATCAAAGCTAACTTACTGGCTATTTCGCAGACTTTTCTTGCTTTAGAAGCATTGGCCACCACGAATGCGCCCATCATTGACTTGGGTTATGCTCAGTACCAAGGTTCGCTGGACATGGCTACAAATACCACTAGCTTCCTTGGAATACGGTACGCAGCTCCTCCGCTTGGTGCGTCCAGTTTTGTGTAGCGCATACAATACCAACCCACACACTAAACACATAGGAAACTTGAGATGGGCAGCTCCGCAGCCTCCACCGACCATCCCAGGCGTTCAACAAGCTAACACGCAACCAAATGAATGTTATCAAGCACCCCTGGGCAATGCCTCGACAATCCTTTCGGAAGCGTCTCTTTAAGCAAGAGGGCTGTCAGTCAGTCGGAAGACTGCTTATTTTTAAAGTAAGCCCTTATCTTAGAACGATCACTGAAACTCACAATTTGGTTGCATCCGGTAGCGTATACACCCCAGGAAGTGTGGTTGTGGCCACTCCGTCGGATGGGCTCCCAGTAGTCGTGTTTTTCACGGAGGAGGGTAAGTAGTGTGTGAAATGATCCCCTGTTAGTAAAATTGATATTGTTATAGTATATCTCGGGGGCTGCGAGTTTATACGACGGTGCAGATCTAATCGTGGAATCGAATTATGGTGTCATCACTGTCGTGCTCCAGTACCGCCTTGGTTTATTCGGTATGTCTGCGACTCTTTCTGGTTTTCAAATGTACCCACTGTCAGTAGGTTTTCTTCTGGACAAGCGGTCAAAGAAGGGGGTGCGCCTAACGCTGGACTACGTACGTGCTCATCAATTTTGGCAGTTTCAGACTTTAACTGAACCTCAATCTCAAGTTGACCAAAATTACGCTTTGCAGTGGGTACAGGCATACGTAAGCAAAGATATCTACTTGCGTGTTTTGTATTTCAGCTGATAGGAAGCTACCTGAAATAGATAAGTCACTTCGGTGGCGACCCTACGAAGGTCACGATTTGGGGACAGTCTGCTGGTGAGTCGTGTTAACTACTCTTGTCATCATTAGCCCTGCTTCCTATTCGTCTTTTCAGGCGCCGGTTCTGTGATACAGCATGTTGTTGCTCACGGAGGCAACACGCAACCTCCCCTCTTTAGAGCCGCCATGACGAGTTCCACGTTCTTGTCGTCACAGTACAATTATAATGACCGTATTCCGGAGGTGATTTTGTCTATGAGATTAACGTCTGGTGACCTGAATGCCACTACCAGATACTGTACAGTATGGTCGTGAACGGAACAAAGCAGTCCTTTCATGTCAATATTTGGCCGTTTCTGAGCTAATACTCT